>NW_028242887.1:0-67432 GCF_964263255.1 Lissotriton vulgaris
AGACATGGGTCAAAACTGGGCCTCAGAGCTTTGCAATTCAGGCTCCCCCCCCCCAAGGAAGACGGGAGCAGAAATGGCAGGGGCCTTTGCAACCTATTATGAGGAAATATACAAATCAGTCTCTAGCAGGTCGGGAGAGGACATCGCAGAGCTGCTCAATGACATCTACCTTCCGAAGCTATCCGAGGGAGATAGGGTGGTAATTTACCAAAACCTGACGACGGATGAAAGCTATAGGGCCTATTCGAGATCTACAATCTGCGACAGCATCAGGCCCCAATGGCCTCCCCGCAGAACTATATAAATGTGTAGCACAGGAGGTGGCCCAGCCAATGCTTAATATGTTTGAGGTTGCGCACGACGAGGGACGGCTGCCGGAGGACTTGCGGTTGACAACCATAGTTGTCATTCCAAAGAAAGGAAAGCCCTCTGATCTATGCAGTACTTACAGGCCAATCTCGCTGCTTAAATTTGAAGTGAAGGTGTTAGCCACCCAATTGGGCCCGGTTGTGTCGACCATAGTAAATCCTGATCAGTCAGGCTTCACCAAATGAGGCTGCAGTGCTGCTGTCGCTTGACGCGCAGATGGCATTCAACAGTATTGAATGGCCATACCTTTTTGCTGTCCTCTCTAGGCTGGGATTCAGACAAAACTTCTGTAAGTGGGTCCAACTTCTTTACTGTTAACCAACGGCAAGGGTTCGAGTAAATGGGACAATCTCCAGATCATTCAGGTTATACAGGGGTACGAGACAGGACTGTCCACTCTTCCCCCTGCTCTTCGCACTGGCACTGGAGCCGCTGAGGGCCTGGTTCCGGGTGGACCCGCTCATACGCCGAATAGTTGTAGGGTGCGGCTGGGCAAGCGCATTTCCCTATATGTGGATGACGTTCTGCTACACACACAAAGACCCCGCCAGACTTTCCACAGGCTTATCTACATACTGCATCTTTTTGGCAGCTACTAGGACTACCAAATAAATTGGGACAAGTCCCGGGTGTTCTCTGTTGCGGGGGAGACTCAGGTCAGCCTGTGCGGCGCTGGTCCACCGGGAGGAGTTCAAATACCTTGATATCTGGATCACTAGAACAGATGGAGACTTCATGGCTCGAAACATACATGCCTAGTTAGAGAGACTACGGGGGAAGTAGCCCACTGCCTGTGCCTCCCGATCTCCCTTATGGGTAGAGCGGTTTTGTTTAAAACAATGGCCCTCCCTGTCTACTATATGGGCTGCAAAACACCCCGTACTACATACCTGAGACAACTTTCTGGGCACTTGAGGTAGAGCAAACTCACTCTGCTATGGGAGGCAGCATGAGAATAGCGCGTTGAAAACCGCAGCAGGTAGTGTATGAGGGAGGCCTGACAGTCCCAGATATTAGAAGTTATTACCTAGCATCCCAGCCTGTTAATGTCAACAACTGGGTATACGCAGCACAAAATGACCCTACATATAGAGTAGATCGCTTTGCTATGGGGAGCCGAGGTTACCAAGGCGCTCTATACAGGCAAAACGAAGACAGGTTGCTGCCGACGCACACTCGGACAGTGATACCATGAAAATAATGGGGTAGGAAAACAAAATGACAGAACAAACCCCGCTATGGGATAGTGACCTTCTTGATAAGGTCAGGCAGCTAAAGGGTTTCCGTAAATGGAACCTTCTCAGGATATAGCAACTGGGTGATGTCGGTCGCAGCAGGGCTATGATTACATGAGAGAAACTACAGGCAAAATATGAAATGTCAGACGGAGAAATATTCCGCAATCTACAATTGCGGCAAGCTTTACGATGCTATAAATTGGAAGGAGAGCAAGTACCTGAATGTCCCCCCCTTAAAGACAGGCTCCTACTAGACCCGATGATCGATAAAGTGGTCTCATTAACATACAGTAAAATTATGAACAACTACCCTAATGTATTGGTGCTTTGAGGGGGACGTGGGAGGGGATGTGGGGTTACTGGAGGACGACAATTGGGGAGATGCACTACAATGCCCGAGGGAAATTGCCATACGAGCACGATTTTGATTAATACAACTGGGCATCCTGCATAGATCATACACCCCCAGGACACTCTAGTACTGTATGGGCCAATGCGACTCTGAAGGGTGCTCCAGGCGATGCGGAGAAACAGCCACCTTCTTTCATATTCTCTGGGCCTACCCTACCATACAGGAATATTGGATACAGATAGTCCAAGTGATGACAGCAGTGGTGGGATCCCGAGTACCGGCAGCAGTGATATGGCTTATACTGGGGCTAAAAGTGGAGATTGGCTTGTCAAAATACACCATAATATGGCTCACACTGGTGACTGGGGTGGCCAAGAGAAACATTGCATGGGCATGGGGGAGTCAACCATTCCAAAGACAGAAGAATGGGCAAAAGATGTGGACTGGTGTCAACGAACCAAAAAGACTGTGTACCAAAGTAGGTGCTGGCCCAAAAAGTGGGAAAAGATATGGACTGCATGGATCAAGTATAGGACTGCATCATGAGAATGGGAGGTTGGGTGGACCGAGGGGGGGGCAGGAGGAGATGCTGGGACGGGGAAGCTCTGTGGTCAATGTAAACCCTTCAGCTCCCTCTTCATATAAGCTGCGAATTTGATGACACTATTGTTAGGTCTCATCACTCATTGCCTAATGCTCCTCTTTGCACACAAATGTAATATGGAACTGTGCCAGAAGCAATCGTTTAATAAAAAGAATGTTTTAAAAAAAGATTTACCAAATCATTGGATATGAACATAAACTGATTCCTCTGAGTCCTGAAATAGCAGAAGCATGATACAAACACATCTTATCAAGCTACAGTTACTTGATAGGGATGACTATAATTTGTTGGCTGAATTACAAATCATTACGTTTTGTAAGAGAAGTCTTGAAAAGAAGATTTTCTAGATCCTTAGGATCATATCATTCTTTGGCCCCTAACTTTTTCTAAGAAATAGTGCCATGCAATGTGAAACAATAAATTGTTGCTCAAAAGTAAGTCGTGATTCAGGATAGCGACAAGACAGAGCAACTGCTAACATATTCTTTGGTCTAGACATATAGGCTGTAGTAAAGTCACATTTAAAAACAAAGGCACAACTAACATGGCAGCTATTGTTACACTGCAGTTTCTGTACACTTTGTAATTTCGTATGATCAGTTCACATTTTTAAAAGGTTCCTTGGTACCTATTAACAAATGTCTCCACTCAACAAAAGCCTTTTTCATAGCATGTAACTCCCTTTCTAAAACTCAATGGCTCCATTCACTTTCTATAAGACTGAGACACATAGAAAACATGATGCTTCTGTCAATCTACTCGTCATCTTGCAATTGCAATAAAACAACTCCACCTGCCCTTTCAGAAGCATCCATCTCCAGAATAAATATTTTAGTTTTTTCAGGATGGTGTTGGTTAGTAGCTTAAGTGAACATTCTCTTAAGCATATTCAATGCTTCTTCGGGTTGGGAGTCCAAACGAAAAGCTACTTTTTTGTATCTTCTTTAAGGCACAAGTAATATCAACAGGAAGATGTGTGAAATTCTTATGAAATTGGCAATAACAATTGGCAATTCCAAGAATACCTTTGGTTTTGAACACAGGACGACAAGCAGCTGACTAAATATGACAAGTGATTTTAGCAGCGGAAAATGTATCTTTGAAGTTGTGTAACAATCTAAATCCTGCTACGTTTTTGCTACTTCCAGAGAATGATTGATATGATGATGAGATCTACCATGACTGTCTAGATGTTACTGAATTGTTTACCTTTCCCAGAGCATATTGTGTTTACCTTTCCCAGAGCCTATTGTATTTCCTTTTACTTTTGTTAAATACTTTTATTGACATTTTACAGAGAACACAACAAGCATGCGAATGCACCAGACGTTCGTGGACACATACGAGAAAATACATGAGCATGTGAAATCTCAGCAATACAGGACATGGTCAAGTATCAACAGCTAACAAATCATAATAGGGTGTCATGATGACACATACTCTGTTTCTCATTGTGAGGGTTGTGTAGGTTGGGAGTGTTCCTCTCCACCTCCTAAGTCAATACCATAATGTTTTATCCGGGGACCCCAAACCCTACCGAATTTCTTGGGACAATGTCTGGCCGTGTGCGTGACCTTTTTTTCTGCCATATATAGGTCCATTGCATATTTCCATTCTTGGAAAGAGGGGAGCCTGGGGGCTCCCTAATACTTAGCCACATCACTCTTGGCCACTACCAGGCCAATGTTACTAAATTAGAGATTGGCTCTAGGAATATCCATCTCTGTCGGGATACCCAGGATCTACTGGTATTGTTACTTCAATTATCTCATACATTCTTTGATTATGCTGGTCCAATACTGATTAATGCAGAGGCATTCCCAAAGTGTGTGAATAAACGACCCCGATCCTGCCCGACATTGGAGATTGCTGAGGAAGCTGGCCCTACCAAAACTATACAGTTGAGCCCTGTCATAGAAGATCCTATGAAGAATTTGGAATTGAATCAGCCAGAGTCTGGATTTGATTGCCACTTCACTGGGATGCATCAATGTAGCATCCCAGTCTGGGTCCTCAAATTCTCCCACTTCATTTTCCCTGCGGCTCCTCAGTTTTTTCAGTGAGTCGTGCCTGTTATTCGTAATTGTTTTGTATGTCCAGGATACCATCTTCCCACCAATTTCTCCCATAAGCAGTCGCCCCTCTAATGGTACATATTCCGGTATATTCCCCACATCTAATCCCTCGGCAGTCCAGGCATGACGGATCTGGAGATATTCATAATATTGGGTGGTGCTAAGTTGGTATACTTTTTGAACGGTGCTAAAGGGAATCAATATACCCCCTCTATAATGTCTACCAATTAAGGACTTCCCAGGCTACAAAGCTTTTCAGTTTTCTGATTGCTTTCAAACAAATTCCTACCCAGAAGGGGGTCTCACAAGTTATCTTTGCTTCCCAGTTCATCCACCTTTCCGCCCCTTTCCAGACATCTATGGTCACCTGAGTTGGCGACAACAATTTCTTTACCCCCTTCCCTCCATAGCGGTAATGTGTGTAGGGAAACGTTTAGAATTGTGTTCTTTCTAATGCATATGGAGGGTGATCTGTTGGCATATGCCCCCATTAATTGACTACTATAAGGTGAGCCGTCCAATAATAAGCTTTCATGTCTGGTAGGGCGACACCTCCTTTGCATTGATTTCGCTGTAGTGTGGCCAGAGCTAATCTCGGATATCCCCCATTCCAAATTATGGTACAGACATCCCACTCTATCTTGGTAGGTGTTTTGAAGGATGTAGAGAAGTTTTTGCAGTGTTATCTTCTTATATATTGTGGCCCTACCCATCAATTCATCCTAACATCTGATGTCAGGACGCATCCCGGACACGGCGCAGCAACATACCACACAGCAAATACAGATAGAAATACACACTGTCACTGAGCCCTGACCGTCCCAAGGACTGGACCACCCTTACAATTTTTAAAGGCTCAATAACAGCCATTTAATTTACGGGCAATTGACGATATAATCTGCACAACATCTTTATCGCCCGAAGAAGCCCAGTTTGGGCGAAAGGCATTGGCAGTCGCTAATGAAATAAAACTACAAACCACAAGACTTTTGGCTGATGACCCCGTTCATCTGTGGTAAATCCATTGAATTGCTATCTGTTCATATTACCTCTCATCCAACCTGTATATATTTACAGATCCAGCTTCCTACAGGTGTGGGCTGAGTAAGATTGCATTTCTTTTTAAGATTTCTGCCAGAATTGCATTAGAGCCCGGGGTTTTCCCTGCTTTAAATCCGACATGGTTATCTGCAACCCAAAAGTGTCACATCTTTCTCTAGTATTTGGCAGTCTGCCGCTGTCAGAGTCGGAATATGGACTTGGGCAAGGTTGCTCGCAATCTGAGGAGACTTAGCCAGCGGGTGTGCAGCATAAAAGGTGGTGTAATATCTAGCAAACTCGTAAGCTATTTCCCTGGCAACAACATATATGTTGCCTTTTTCTCCTTGTATTGCATGCATCCATATAAATTCTGCTTCCCTCTTGCCCAGTCACGCCATTAATCTCCCTGCTTTATGACCAGCATCATAAAGATGCCGTTGTGTGGCTAAAACGATATTCTTGACTTCCTGATGGGCCTATGTCTGATACTCCTTATGGAAGATTGCAATGTTGCACAGTTTATTATCGTCTGGTGTGACCCCAGGTTGCCCCTCCAGCTGTATACGTTTCGCCTCTAGTGTTTCTATTTCTCTAATCTCATGCTTTTTTAATGAGAAATGATATTTTGCTCTCTATCTCTCAGGAATGTTTTATATGTCTCCCATAAGATGATTGCTGAGGTCACTGAGTCTTTATTCTCAGAGAAATATAATTCAGTATCCACGCTGTTCTACCTTGCCAACACTTCATCTCGTAATTCCCAGGCATTAAGTTTCCACCCGGCTCGTATCCCTGCAGGCATGTCCCAAGTGTGAGCTATAATGGCGAGTGATCTGATAGACCTCTAGCCAGATATTCCGCCCTTTCTATTTCCTACACTTCCTCAGCGCAGGCAAAAATGGGATCTAGCCTAGAGAAAACCCAGTGGGCACACAAGAAGTATGAGTATGTGTGAGCGTGTGGGTGGCGGAGATGCCAAAAGTCTGATAGACCCAGGGTCTTCATAAAGCCAGCCACTCGTTTCCCCTTGCTTATTTGAGATTGGGCTAGTACGGTCAAGACTCAAGTCTACTACGTCGTTAAAGTCCCCCCGATAGTGTGTTTGCCAGAGCCTGCCTCCAGTAGTAGCTCCAGCACTTGATCCATCATTTCTTTCTGTACTCCAAACAGAGTTCTGTGCCTACATCCTCAGAGGTCCTTGACTCTTACATATGTTATGTTAGGGTTGACCCAGGTTCTCTCTGTTCTAAATGGAGTTGTTTTTCTTATCAATATTGCTACTCCACAGGAGCCTGTGGTAAATCCCACATGGGCAAGTGTCTTGTAGGCCCCTCCCTCCCCCCAGGAGTCCACAATGAGAACCCTACTGGTGAGTTTCCTGCAGGAGGACCACATCCGTTTTTTACCTCTTAATAGTGCAGTCGCTGAACTTCATTTGATCTTAGTACCTAAGCCATTAACATTCCATGATAAGATTGAGAATCTCATTCGATTAGCCACATCAGCCTCAAACATCTATATATTGTGATATTTTGTCTCCATTTCCAGTTAGTCTCCACAACTGCATCCACACATCGGCTTTTTTATACCACATGTTCCAGTAACTTGTCCCTCCCATTCTAAAGTGAAACTCAACTATATACCCATCACCCCCCACTCCCCTCAACCCCCACACACTTATTTCTTCTTGTCAACATAACAACTGTGTCGTAGGTGGATTAGGGAGGTCTGTCGCCCTCCGCCTCCCTCTTTGAAAGAACCTTCCCTCCCTAAAACTCTAAAAGTCTCCCACCTTGAACAAACCTTGTGTGAGAGGAAAACAAAACAAAATACTCAGATGAACAATGTATTTACCCTTGCTGGTATTGGCACTGCGGGGAATCAGGCCGTCAGGTCCACCTCCTAGGGACGGCCTCTCCAGACCTGTATGTTCAGTCAATTCACCCTTTTTTCTTGTGTTGTGTCTATATTTGGATCAGATAGTGGAGATGTCTGCTGTTTATCCTCCATGTTTGCTATCAATAGTAGTAGTGGACGATCTTTTTCAGAGCCTGTTGAATGTTCATGATCGGACATATCTGTAGTGGTGTACCCCTGGTGTTTATCTTGCGTTTTCTGTCAGATTTTCCCGGCCATATTACCTTCCGTGCCCGACGATATACCCAGCGTGGAGAAAAGGTGCCTCGCCGGCAAAGGAGTCCCCATTCTCTTGATCCTGGCAGTAGATTCAAGGCGTCTTCTTTTCGTCCTCTATGCTTTGGGCCCTGCTCTTTGCCATTGGCCATCAGGGTGCTGATCTCGAGCCACTCCATCTGGTCGAGCAGATAGGCATTCTTCCTGTCAGGTGCAGGACTCTTCTGGTGTCTGGAAGAAGATAGGTTTACCTCCGAAGATGACCTTAAGCTTGGCTGGGGAAAGTAGCATATATTGAATGTTCATTGCTCGAAGTTTGATTTGATTTTCACTGAGTCAAAGGTGCACCTTTTATTTGCACTTCTCGCGAGAAGTTGGAGAAGACATAATTTTGGTTTAGAGATTTCGGACTTCTCCCATGTGTCTCACTTCCCTCAGGATAGAGTCCCGTTCTTGGTAGTTCAAAAAGCGGGTAATGAGGGGGCAAATGGGAGCCCCCAAGGTCAATTTGGTGGTTATTGCTCTTTGGGCCCATTCAATTACAAAACACGTGGAGAGCTGCACAAATTGGATAGAGATTTTTAAACCATTGTTCCAAGAATGCCCCTGTATCTGAGCCTTCGACTCCTTCCAGAAAACCTACCAAGTTTGGTTGTTCCTGTGTGCTTGGTTATTGGCGCCATCTACTCTCCAGGTAACGTCTTTCAGGGAGGTTTGTAAATCTGTGACCTCTTTGCGGAGAGCCCGGGTAACATCCTTCACCTCTGATATTCTTTCCTCCGCCTGTGTCACTATCACTGAGATGATTCTTAGGACTTGTTGGAATAAAGTAACTTCTGACCGAATTTCACCTATTCTCCCCTCTAGCGTCACTCTTGAGGCATGGATAGATTGTGGGAGGGCTGTGTTAGCTGGCATATGGGACGTCTTTTCATCTGCATTGTTCTAGGGGCACACCGCTTTTGTGTATTTACCCATTTTACCTTGCTTCTTTCGACTTAGCTTCCTTGTCTTCGGCCATTGTGAGTTAATGTATAGTCTTGTCTGTAGACCAGCACATGGCAGGGAGGCATTACACAGAGTCTCAGTTATTTCTGGTTCTGAAATGTTCCAGCGACAGGCCCTAAATGTAGAATGCCATCTGAGCACCCAGTCAGATGCCACTGAGGGATCTGAACATTCCGGTCTTCAGCGTGTGTTATACTAGCGGTCCCCCGAAGCAACAGTAAATACAGGCCCGGACTCCGCCCGAGCCAGCTTCGTCCTCACTCACTGCTTCGCCGCTTTGCAGGCGCTCCTCGGATCTTTGAGCTATGCACCACGTCAAGACAGGAATCTGCCTCAGGACAGCCTCTTCTTTACATACCAACAGCGTATATTTTAATATGGATGCCAGGGTGAGGTGAGGGTTATGGACGGATTTGGAAACGGGCTGGTAGAGAGATGTTAATTGGCCATCTTGATGGCCTCCGCATATTATGTTTTCAATAATCTGAATGTCACCATTTATACGGACAGTCAATATGGTTTTGACATGGTCCACAATTTCAGACAACTATGGTCACAGATGGGTTTCTTGACTTCGACTGGTTCCCCTATATGAAATGGGAAATATGTCATGGATTTGTTGGAAGAATTGCAATGGTCTAGAGGAATATCTGTTGAAAATGTACAGCCCACAGAGCGAATGGGATTTTGAATTGCCGGAAATCGCTTTGCAGATAAAATGGCATGGTATTGCACTTGAGTCATGTACATTCAATAAAGAAGAACCATGTAGTCTGACAATGACTCTGCTCCAAACATGTTGAATATGATAAATAATTGGGAGGAACTGAAAGACTTTCAGGATGCAGCTTCAGACACTGAGAAGGAAATGTGGATCAGGTAGATGTGTAAGGAATCAGGATGAGGTTTGGGTTTTGACAGACAAGAGACCTGTTTTCCGAATACTATGCTTTCTTTTGTGGCCAGACATTTGTAGGGTTCTACCAATATAGAGAACAACACTATCATCCGTCTCTTTAAAAACTACTGCTATAATCACCATTTCTGTGTCATTTTTGACAGTTTGTGTCATAGGTGCGTTACTTGCCAGCAGTTAAATGCAGGCAAGAGGGACAGGAGAGGAGGAACCATATGTCAAACCGGTATTTCCAAGGGTGTGTATCTCCTCGGTAGCCACACCTCTGGAGTGGGCTAGAGAGCTCTGAGTGTCAAGAGCGGTGGTCCCCATGCTGGGAGTGGGGAGAACGGTGCATCCTGGGATAGCCAGATGCCACACTCTTCCGGGAAGTGTCATCAGGAGGGAGAGAACCTGGTAGTCCGTTGGCTATCAACCGCATCCTACCCTGAGGGCATTTTCTGAAGATAAATAGGGCACCCCTGGCACTCAGATCTCGACCGTCTTGGAAGAAGGACCTAAAAAGGACTGTCCTGCTGCCCCAAGGGCCCAACAAAGAGAGGCTGCACCGACGAAGATTGCACCTGCTGCACCTGGTAGCTAGCAAAGAGAGAAACTGTGCCTGCCATGTCCTGCTCAAGGAGAAGCTGTCTCCAGAGCCCAGTCGAGCCAGGAGAACACCTCCTCTCCTGTTTGAAGCACAGGGACAAAACAGGTGAAAAGGCTTGCTGGGACAACTTGGTAGCCTAAAGTCTTCAAATTGCTGCCACCATGCAGCACTGAGGACCAAGACCTGATGTACAGAGTTACACAGAGCTCGCTGAGCCCGGGAGTGGTGTCAGAGATTTGCTGAGACCCTCAGAAGGAGAGTTATTGACCCGGGAAGGATTGGCCTGTGATTGAGTAGTCCAATAGTGACTGGACTTCGGCCAGACCGGAGAGAACCTTGTGAGATTTCGACCCTGCAAGCAGGAACCCCTCACTATCTTCATGGACCGAGGCATCTGTGCAGAAAGACCCCTGTCATCCGAATCGCATCAACAGCATCCTTAGAGTATCTTCAGCATCTTTCCTCCATTGTTACAGGACCACTCCATAGGAATCCATTGCAACATGGATAAAGTGCCTGGAACTGATGGAAGAGTTCTCCTTTTGTGAAGGTAGCTCTTCTTGAGGACCTTGCTGGTACCCCTGACTAGCTCTGTGCTGGATGTTTTCTCCACAAGTACTTCTAACCAACCGCATTGACACCAATGTTTTCCTGGAAAACATGTCTGAGTGTCAAATTTGTTGACTTTGCCAAGGCTTGTTCGCATTTGAGTGAAATTGCTTGCATTAATATTGCTTGTCAAATCAATATATTCGGAACCCTCCAGTGGATCTTTTTCTTTCTAGTGTCTAAATTCCTATAGAAATATAGTCTACTGGCATAAATTGGTAATAGTGTTGTATCAATTTATTCTTCAATTGTTTTGGTGCTGCTTAAATGCTTTACACTTGTTCCTATGTGTAACTCTTGTTGCGCTGTGCCACGGCTACCCAGGGATCAGCTGAAAGTTTGATAAACAAAGCCTAAGGTTCGTAACAGAGGTCGGTGAGAGTAATATACTGTGAGGTTGCATACCCACATCAAGTAATACACCCCTTTTACTCACATTGGTGGTAGCAGTGGGAGTCAGATCTTGCTTTTAGCAGTACCATATAGTTGTTGAATTCTAAACACTGAGAATCCACCTAAGGTGACACCCGAAAATAAGTCCTTTTGTTTTCCAAGTAGTTGTCAAGTTCCACAGTCTGTAGAGACATTGTTGCTAAACTTTTAAAGGTGTTTTACAAGTTTTGACAAATTTTCTAAAATGTTTGAAAGAGTAAAAAATGTTTTGAAAAAGTTCCAGGAAGTCACTGTGAGTAAGGGGGACATGGAACTTGAAATGGCCAATCTGTCCACCCTCAAAAGGAAGGATATGATGGACAGAAGGATCACTGTGGGAAACAAGGCAAAGAGAGAGGATCTGATGACGTCCCTCAAGGCTTGGAAGTAAGCCCACATAGCCCCACCAGCACTGGAAAAGGAGACACCCCAAAGTAGCGTGGAAGGGGAAAGGGAGGAGGGGAGGATGCCCTCCACTCCAGCACCAGGCCAGGAGCACACTCTACAGCCAGCAGTGTGGGGAGTTCACACAGCAGCAGGGGATCCTTTCAAGAGGAAGAGCAGCACTGGAGCTGGAGGAGAGAGTGCTGGTCTTGGAAGTAAGGAAGCTGGCCCTTGAAGAAAGAAGAGCCAATCTGAGCATGAGGCCCAAAGAAAATGGTGACACCAATGGAGACACTGAAGTACCTTACAGGGGAGCTCGTCAGATTGCCGAAAGGGATAGTTCCTAGCCATGTTCTAGAGAATGACATAGACACGTTCTGGCCTCATATCAGTGAGCTCTTAAAATGAGGGAGGGGGGTGGGTACACAACACTGGAAAACACTAGTGTGGGAGTTAGTGCCAGTAGTTGGTAAGGATAGACTGCTTACACTTGAGGGTGAGGTAGCAGAATCTCACCGACACGAAAGCAGCACTTTTCGAGTTGTTTGGTCACACTACTGAGAAGGACAGACAGAAACCTAGGACATTGCACAAGGGGGCAACACAACTCTGGGTTGACTTTGTAAATACATCAGTAAGGATACTGGACGGTTGAATAAAAGGTAACAAGGTAAGTACCTATGACGGGCTCTACAATTTGGAGGTCAAGGAACAAATCCTTACAAATTGCCCTTCAGAAAAGTTACACCGACATCTAGTTGACTCTAAGCTAATTAGCCCCAGGGAGCTGGGCAAGATAGGTGATGAGTGGGTTATGACAAGAGTCCCCAAGAAGATCTAGGGTTGATCCCAAGAAGGGGGTGGGCGTTAGACCTGCAGAAGAGAAAGTAAGGAAGTAGTAAACATACTAAAGATGTTCCTGAAGAATATTAATGAGGGGTTCCAGACCCAGCCGGTCTCTAGCAAGCAGAGCAGTGGGGACTCAGGTTTAAAGAAAATCTTGGTAAGAGGTTGTGCTTAGACTGCAAGTAGTCAAGGCACCAGAGAGGGAATGCAGTGTGTCCCAAGAGAAAATTTGTCACTTGGGTGGCTAGTGTAACCTTTGAGGAGGACACCACAGATGAGGAGGTCATATTAGATTTTATTTGGGAAAACCAACTTAGATGGTAAGCCCTGAGGGTGGGAGTAGGCATTTCAACCACCTTAAGATAAATGGGAACCCAACCACTGCCCTGAGAAACACATGTGCCAGTCACGCACTAGTGGTGGACAGGTTAGTATTCACAGACTAGTATTTGCCAGGAGAGGTAAAGAGAGTTAGTGTAAACCCAGTGGAGGTCATATACTGCCCTGTGGCCTTAGTGTCCCCAGAGGTAGGAGGTACGGTTAGCTGGCATAGGGTGGTAGTCAGTTCTGACCCACCCACCCCCTAGATTGTCTCCCAGAGGTTGGTCTGAGCCCCTATCTCTGGAAAGGAGCAAAAGCAAAGGACCATAAAGTCATTAGGGCAGGTAAAGGTGGTAAGGGCCGTGGTAGGGAGCGAAACAACAAGTGACTGATGCACTGGGACGATTAAAGGAGGCATTGGCAAGTACTGCAAAAGTTGGCCCTGGGCTAGCCCTTGGAGTAAATGTATAGCCACAAAGGGTGAAGTTAAGGTCATTATTTCCTGGCTTTCCAAATCTGGTAACATGGTAACAACGGCAGTGGCAGCGGCAGAAGGAGCAGGAGTTGACGCCGAGCAAGCTATATTAGCACTCATTCCTGGTGCTGTGTCTGCTGCTCAGGATGGCACTAATTGTCAGGATAGGCTGACAGGCAAAATTAAATGCAGAAACTCATATCTTTTAGCCCCACTGTCAGTTGGGTCAACGGTACGAGTAATGGAAACTGTGACGGGTGCTTCTACAGCACTTTCTACAGTGCCTCCAGTTCAGGCTTCCAGCTCTGTACATTTACCGCCGTCTGAGTTGGAACTAGGAGTCACTACTAACGATCAGGAACTGATAGACGGTGAAGAGCCCTCACTGTCTAGGATTATGCAGGTGTTATTCATTCAGAGAGCTGAGGCTCAAGAGAACTATCAATAGGCCAAAGTTGACAGTACAGAGATTAAGCAAGTTCTAACGGATGTCACAACTAAGGTTACCCAGCTTTCCTCTGAGGTTACGGATTTACAGCAGCGAGTTGCGGCTGTGGATGAGGGCAATACATACACTGTGAATCTCACAAAAACACAGGATTCGCAAATGCTGATTATGCAATCCAAGATTGAAGACCTTGAGAATTGGCAGCAGCAGCAGAATTTAAGGATTTTTGGCATTCCAGAAGGAAGGAAAGGCAACGATCCACATGCTTTCATCTTCAGTCTTTTCCAGAGAGCTTTTCCCGACTTAGCAGACTTGGATATGGATAGCGCATGTACAGACTGCCTTTGTTTATTTTGCAGGGTAACCAAACTAGGTGCAACTTTGTCATACCAATTCTTGTGTTTCTGGGCAATTTTTTGCTACGTCAAGCGATCTATCTAAAGGCGTGCCCATCGGCTCCAGTCAAAGATGTCTATCTTCATGTGCTCTGACTTGTGTAAAGCAACAATGGACAAGTGATGGAGGCTTTGCCAATGAATGGACCCCTTAAAGACTGTATGTTTGCAAGTGTTTTTGCAAGAACCGGCCTGTCTAAAGATTATTAAGGATGCCCGTCCACATTTTTTCCGTTAATGAGCAGGATGTTAAACAAACCTTATCAAACTGGCAGTCTATTGTTAAGGAATGCTTTTATGCTTAAAGGTAGTAGTAATTAGGACAACAGAGAGGAACAACCTGTGATTCTTTTTTCCTTTAATTGGTATTTCCTAAACTATTTTTGTCTATTTTGTTTTCTTGCTATGTTTCTATGGAATACCTGCTTTGTGAGGTGTGGTCAGGGTGCGGGGGCCCTGGGGTCTCGTGGTAGGGGTAGAGGGGGTGTCTTCTCTAGGCTGTCAATTTTGGAACAGAAGGAAGTGGGCGATTCCTTTTTGTAGGTACTGGGGGGTGGTAGGAAGGGAGGGGGAGGGTTTTAAAATGGTGGATTGGTCGACTGGTAGGAGGGGGTCAGCGAGGGGGGTATAAAGAACCACAGCTTAGTTATATTTACATTGGTTGAGCTTTTACAAAAAGATTTTGATGTTGGAGAAGTTGAGGAAGCGATTAGAGCTCTGCCAATAGGCAAGGCAGTTGGTGAGGACAATATTCCGCTTGAAATTTATAAAATCTTCAAAGAAATATGATATTTGTCTTTTGTGCATTATGCAAATGATGTTCCCTCCTCCTGGAATACTACTAATATTACTGTTTTCCCAAAAAAGGGGAAACCAATAGATGATATGAGCTCTTATTGGCCCATATCGTTGATCAACGCTGATGCAAAAAAAAGGTAAAAAATTCTTGCATCACGATTGGCCCCTGGTATTCATCTTTTAGTCTCAGAGCAGCAGCATGGTTTCATCCCCGATAGATACACAGCGGCGCATATTAATACAGCTATTGCTGTATTGCGTTTGATGTATTGCATTTGATGTCTCTGGTCAATTGGGTCAGCAGTTTGGGATGTTGATGTTGGATGTTGATGTTGGACGCCGAGAAGGCCTTTGACTGGGTGACTTGGGGAGCTCTATGGTCGACAATGTCAACAATAGGTCTCGGTCAAAGGTTCATCTCAGCCATACAGAAACTATATAGGAACCCAATATCTGCGGTCAAGCTTAATGGTCTTTCCTCTTCTTACTTTGCTATCCGAAGGGGTACGCGGCAGGGCTGCCCATTATCCCCTTTATTGTTTCCCTTTTATATTCAGGCTTTTAATAAACATTTGTTGTGCAATGCTGAGATTCCTCCGGTTTCTCATAATGGGCTGGTATTAAAATTAACCGTATATGAGGATGATATTGCCATTTTTTCTACTGCACCAGTAAATGCTATAGCCGAAATCACACAAGAGGCCCAGTGATATGGCTCTTTTTCTGGATATAAATTAAACTTGAATAAGACACTGCTAATTTTAAATTTTCAACTTGAAACGCCCCCAGTAACATTAGGGATTACAAGAATGGCAATATATTTGGGAGTCTGTCTTAGCAGCCAAATTGTTGATATGATTACACTTAACTACAAGCCACTGCTTAAAAAGGTGGTGGCAAAACTGCGATTTTAGCACCGGCTTCCCCTTAGTATATAAGGGAGGTGCAACTTTGTTAAAATGAATATTCCTCTGAAGTTTTTGTACCTTTTTTGCACAATTCCGCTAAGAGTACCGCTGACGGTTTTTAAACGTTTTGGCGGTGCCATTGGTAGTTTTATCTGCGGCTATCGGCGTGCAAGAAAAGCTATTCGGTATATAAAACTAACGTACAAACAAGGTGGTTTTAAACTCCCAGATTACATTTTTTATTTTTAGGCTGTATTTGTCGGTTGAATACCAAGTTTACTTAAGGGCCACCAGTACTATTTGGCTCTCATACCAACTGGCCTGTGGATTAAATACGGGTTTTCACTGTGCAAAACGTCTGACCCTAATTACTATAAGCGGGTTCGATTTAAGGTAGTTAGGAATATTACTAGGATATGGCATGAAATTCGTAAAGAATATGCACTACCATATCTGCATGTATATACTGCATTAAGGGGAAACCCCATGCTGTCTGACATATTTCATGACTACGTTGGGAAAGGGTGGCAGCACAAGGGTATAATGCAGCTTGGCCAATTGTATGATGGACAAGGATTCCGGTCTTTTTTAGCCCTGAAAGAAGAATTTTGGTAGCTACAGACCTATTTTTATAAGTACCTACAAGTAAGGGATTGTTTCACTCACGTTCGGGGCTTATTAGAGTTATCTAATCCTTCTGAGTTACCATCTGTATTTTTTTGCACTACAGGCCGAGGAACTATCGGCAAAAATTATCAGAAACTTGTAGCAGCTGTTAGTGATGATGGTATACAGATAGCAGTTAAGTTAATTCAGATTTTCGATATAAATATAACTAAAGAGGAGGTACAGGAATCTTTGAAAACTATAGATTCTGCAGTGACGTCAGTCAGTCTGAAACTTCAGCAACATAGATTTATATTTATGCTATATTACACCCCAGAGCAAATTTCTAAGTGGAGGAATACCCATTCAGCTGCTAAGTCATACTGCCCGAAGTGATAAGAATATGCTGCAGATTTATGTCATATGTTCATCACCTGTCCTATGTTGAATGCATTTTGGTACGATGTAACCCATGTACTTGCAACCTTGGTTGGCCATGATAACCAGATTTCAGGGAAGGAAATAGTGTTAGGGGTACTTTCAGACTGGGGTTGTCTTACGAGATCACTTGTTTCAATTATTTTGGCCTGTGCCCGTTTATGCATACCTCGATTATGGATTCAAAGAATGAGTCAAAATATTAATAATTTGGGGTCTTACTAAAGGAAATTTATGAAATGGAAATAGCGTTAGCCAAAGCCAGAGGTCCACGCTCCTGGCTAAAATTTAAAAGGGTGTGGTCTAGTCTTCAATGGGACTAAGAATCAATGGTATTATTTCTGTATTTGTCTCCCTTTGCTTTATATGTGTGGTAATTGAAATTGGATAGGTATATAGTTCTGTTCTGTTCTTTGAGTTCTCAAGTGCTCTGATAATCTTCATTGGCATTTTATTTCTGTTGTCTTTTGATGTATTGTATTTATACAAGTGGCTAAGAAAAAGAATTTAAAAAAAAAAGTTGGTCTGAGCCCATAGGGGACATCCGCCCAGGGCTCTGCCAGTCCCAAGGATCCTGGAGGTGCTGTCCTTTTTATTAGGAGATGTAGGTCCCAGACAAGAGGTAAGGACGTGTAAAGAGCCAGGTAGGGGAGGGCCCAAAGTCTGGCCCTGATGAGGCCCCACCTGACCCCCAAGAAGTCATGCCGAGTCAGGCACATGCTCAGATTCAAGATGTCCCCCTTGACCTGGCAGAGGAGGAAGGGGAAGGAGGGTGTCTGCCCACTGAGGTAGTAGCTCCCCACTCTGTCAGTAGCCTCTGTTGGGTGCTTGCCTTTGTGGCAGCACTGTCCTTGGCATAGGGGTCAGACCCCATGATAGGGAGTAAGTTGGCCCCTCTGACCCTGTTGGTCATGGTGGGGTTACTCAAGTGTTGGGTTGGACTCTATGGGTCAGCTAGGTGCTGCACTAGCTGCGATAAGGCTAGGTGAGGAAGATACCTCACAGTCCCAAGTCGAGGGTGGTGGTAAGGTTGGCTGAGACACATTCCTAGCCGTCAAGGCCCTATTTAGGTTGGGGGCCTGTCATAGTTGAGGTAGGGCAGCTCCTCAGTGGGAAATACGCTGGCTCAAGGATGTAATGTAGAATAGACCCTACATTGTGTTGCAGATACACAGAACTAGGCACAGGAAAACAGGACCTCAGTGTATAGGGGTGTATAAACCTACCACATCAGTACCCAAAATCCCAAACCAAGTAGGTATGTTGTCTCATTCGTTCTCCTCCAGATATCACGAAGCTACAAATGAATAGACAACCCAGAACACAACACTCCAGACTCTCTCAGGAATCACAGGAGCAAGACATACTCTTTCGCTCACTCACTCGTACTTGTCCACAATGAGAATAGGCTGAGTCACTGAAATAGTTCAAAATGTTTATTTTAAATATCATGCTCTACAACACAGTATACGTGCCACTACTAGCAGCAAAATGCATACAATCAGCACAGTTAGCATTGTCACAAATCCATGGAATACAAAGGGAGAAGTCATTTTATAAAGACTGTGGAAATAAGGGCTTTTAGGCCTAACCACCCTTCCCATGACTAGAAGACATTTATATAAAGGAAGATCTCTGGGCTTTGACAGCAGACCCTATACCTTAAAGCCTGGATGTAAGGTTTACATCATAGGAACAGCGGAGCTCTTCTGCAGGGAACAGCTTTCTCCAAGTGTGTTAAAACAACATGCAACAACGTAATATTAAAGCACGAGTCTTCAGTACTGCATCTGTGTGTAGCATGTTATGTCAAGGTGCTAGGGACTGACCAGAACAGAATACCAAGGGGCACTGTTGATCGACCTTGCACATTGTGTTCAGACTAAACTCTAGGAAAGGCAGAGAACGTGAAAGCAGCCCATTCTCATTTGAAAGGCACAAACAGAGTATAGCAAAAACAAAGTCATGTAGTAACGTGCGCATGTGAAAGGTGTGAGAAGTTTGCCTGATATATGATGTCTCCAATTCTGGGGGCACCTTGTATCAGTCCAAACAATGCCTTATGGTGATGGTTGTAAGTCAACCTTATAGACAAGCTATCCTAATGGTAGCATGGACTAAGCAGCCTTAAAGGCTTAACTCAAGAGGGCATGTGAAGCCAGCTGTTTTACCAATCACAATCCTGTAATATCAAATGAAAGGACACCACACAAGTTATATATTATAAAAATATATGTATTTATTACTAGAATAATCCTCTATACTCTTTATGAGTCTAGAAGCACAAGCGTTTAAACAAAAGCATAGTAAAACATATGAAAGTTGCACAATTATGGATGAGGCCCAGGGGCCACTCAAACCATATACTAAAATAGTGGTATAAGTATCACTAATCGAACAGTGGTAAGGCCTGAGGCCTTGGGAATCGCTGGGGCTATTCGGGACTAGCAGTGTTGAAGTCGGGAAAAGCCTGCGGGAACCGGGTGCAGCGCTGAAAGCACACACATGCACCAATGCAAAGTCAATAGTGCGGAAAAGTTACAAAGTTACTGTTAAAGGAGTCTTCCGACTGGACTAGAATTACCAAACGTTAGACTTAGACACTAGAGGTGTGTACCAATGCAGGAGCACCGGCGTTCACGATTTACCTCACCCCCAGGAAGCGGGTGCATAGGTGCCAAAGTGTGTCGGGTTTCGTCACGCAGTCTGATGGTGCCTGGAGATGATGATGCTGCAGGCGTCCTGAAGAGAAGAGACCGGTTGGATCCAAGGGTGGATCGAAGTGGAAGGGTACCTGAAAGCAGAGGGGACAGAGTCTGGGTCACTCAGCAGTGACCAGGGTGGAACCAGGAAGGAACCAGGCAATGTCGGGCGCAATCAGGTGTTTGTTGAGAAGCTTGTCTCCGCTGCCACGTGGACTCTGGGGCACCGATGTCCCACAAAGGTTCTCGCTGTCGGCGGTGTCGGCTTCCGGATTGGAGCAAACAAACCTTGGCAAGCGTAACCCACGCAGGATTCGAAGATCGCTTCTTACTCGGACCAGGAAGGTCAGAGCGGGTGCTCCATTTCAGGGGAGCGAGGGCCAGTCCAGAGCAACCGGACTGGCAGAGCAAATTCAAAGGTTCGTCGGTACTGGGGCCGCTAGCCAACGAGCAAGCGTCCAGACCAACGCGTTGATCAGCAAAATGCAGAAGGGCCCCACGCAGCACTCGGAGAGTGTGGAGGGGGTAGCTTTGGTGCAAAAGCTGCTCAGGGCTGGGGCTTCTCAAACCCCAATGCACAGCATCGAGGGAGCCTCTGGGGCTGCACGGTCAGCACTTAGTGATTTTTCCAAGATGGCCGGCCCCACGCTTCAGGCCGCCTCCACAGGTCTCAGATTCGCTGGGACTGTGGATCGGGCTGTTGGAAGGCAGGAAAGCTGGGTCTTGTTGATTTCTGTCGCTCGAGTTCCGGCACGTACTGCAACAAAGCAAATGGTGAGGTGCTGGATGGTGTCTGTTTGCACAGGTTGGTCACTCCTTGACCACAAGGGATATTCTTCAGTCTTCTACGTCGAGTAGGATGTAGAAGGGTCCAGAGTTTTGTTTCATAAGTTTCAGTCAGGATAATCTGCGTGCACTAGCACTGCTCCCACTCTTATACCAAATCTGTGGGCTGGATCACCTGCTAGGTCCCTCCTATGGGTGGGACCCAATAAGGGGGTGGTTACACCCCTTTCCCTTTGTCCAGGGTCGCGCTGGGACTGGAGAGCCCCAGAACCGGTTTGACCGGATTATGCAAGGGGAAGCCTTGTGGTCCCCAGGCAGTGTCTAGTTTCATTCAACCCACCCTGCCCCAATACACTATCTCCTGTCTGGGGAGGTGTAGCACCTCCCTGCGACAGGAAACCCTTTGTCCAGGCCTCCTCTGCCAAGTTTCGGTCAGCAGCAGAAGGTCAGACTCGTGTCGGTGGCAGCAGCATCCATTTTGTGATGCTGAGGCTCTGGTTAGAATTAACCACGTTTTAGCAAAGTAACATGTCTTCTCTCTCTAGAAGGGTGGAATGCTACCCCCGTCGCCAGGACTGGCGAGGGGGTAGTATTCCAAATCGTATGATACCTTACACAACATGTTTTGATAAAGCCAAACCAAAGTTAGTACATAAACGCGATGGATTATAATGCACTTAAGAGTATATGGTATGGCAATATTCCGGAACAGCTAAGGGAGTTGGTCCCGACAGCTCCAGACAGGCTTAGCGCATGCTAGAGCACCATCTCACATAAAACCAAGCACTCTGCCTCCAGGATTGATAAGGCCTGCCATAGGAGTGACTTATAGGTATATATGTGTCCAGATATAGGTTTAGATATAGGTATACTATATCTAAGCAAGAAGTGATTACACCACCTTGTCCCAGCTGAGTGATCAGCCAATTGTGTCAATTTAAGGACCAGCCAGGGGTGGCAAAAGATATGCTGCAGCCCCTGGTAGGCCTTGGATGCACCTATGCCCTGGGCACCTATAGTACACTGTATAGGGGCTGACAAGGTGTCCAGTACCAAATTGGTTATGTACCTATAATACATGGAGTCCATTTTAACAGAGAGCAGATAGCCTGGAGCCGTGATTAGCAGGGTCCCAGGCCAACTAAGTCGAAAACCAGCTAAACAGAAGGCAAAAAATCTGGGGTAACCATAGTCAGGTATCCACCCTCCTACAAAAGGCACAAACATAGTTTTGCAAAACCAAAGTCATGTAGTAACGTGCGCAAAAGCAGCATCATGGCAGCGAAGCTCATGCTAACTTAGCAAGTCGACATTGTCCCTAAAGGGCCATATAACACCCTCCCCTTGGTAAGGTCATAGGACATGAACAAAAGACCAAAACAGAGTTCAAAGTCAAGCAAAGTTCAAAGCTTTTGAAAAAAAACAAATGGGCAAAAAAATCAAAACTTCAAAAAAATTGTTTCAATATTGTCATTGGTGGTTATTGAAATAGAGATGTCTCCGGGATAATAAAGTTATCATGAAGGAGTTATTATGTAGGAGGTGGGAAGTTCGACAAGGTATGCGAACCGATGAATGCAATGCCCTCCAAAAGGTCATCCCTATTGTTGGTAGAAAAAAAGGGATGCCATCCAATTAAGTAAGTCGAAGGAACAAATGTGCTCATCATAATCAAACGCTTCTAAAAGCATGAGTGGGCAACTTGTGCGATATTCAATGAAACTTCGTTGCAGGACGTTCTGCGCAGCCGCACATCATCCCCTTCAGCCAATGCTCCAAGTGTAGCCGCACACCCCATACCGCCATCCCCAGAACAAGCCTGGTCACGAGCATCTAAGGGGCCCATTAACTGGATAAAATCCGGGACTGGGCGTGATGTGTTGGGGAGGCATACATCCATTGCCCAATAAAAGGGGCATTGCTCACAGTAAAATACTGGTTGCACGCAAGTAAAGTAGGCAAAGTGAAAAGTTAATCCCAAACCGACGCCAAGCGTTGATAAAGGCAAGCAGCCAAAAACTTGTTGAATGCGAACACGGTACAGCTGCAATAGGTTTGGTCTGTGCATTACCACAAGATGAGCAGCCATTACACAGCAGTAATAGGAGAAGCAGGATTCCAGCACCTAACGCCAATACTAAGGGAAAGCCTCCAAAGATGCTGGAAAAAAGTAGAATAAAAGCGGGTATTACTCCAAATATCGTCTGAAATGAAGTCACAAGGCTAGATCCCACATGTTTACAAAAATGTGGAATTCATTTTGTGTCAGGTGCATTAAATATTTGGTGTATAAGCTCTCCAAAATGTTGTGGGAGGTTAGTGAACAGAAGGGACTGTATCTCACTAGAAGTCCTAGCCACCTGTAACTCGAAGGCCTCTCGGGCACAAGTGAGAGACACGTTTTGTTGGAATAATAGCACTTTGAACCTTCTCCACTTGTTGAAATCTGTTTTCAAAGTTGGCATGGAAGGCCAAATTGAATTATCTAGACTCCCATGCGGGATGGAAAAAGCACATTGCTACAACAAGTTACGCACTGGAAAACCATTACTAAATATACGAAATACGGGACTCCTGCCCGCAAACCACAGCAGTCTTGGTTGTTTAAAATAAGACAACTGCCATGTGTAAGCAAAGTAAAAGCGGGAATTATTGACGGAACTGGGATCCCTTTAAAAAAATACGCAAGATTGGGCGCTGACACATTACACAACTTAACGTGTTTGCAAACTAGGGAATGTTCTATTGTGGAATCGCAGTCTTCCCCTGTAAGAAAAACTTCCTACCCTCCCTCTGACATCTGTAAGTGAAAGGTAGAGACCACAGTTCATTTAGAAATGCACTACCCACTGGTTCAAAACGGCCAATCGGAAAATGTTGCATACATGATTTAAATTGAAATAGCGAAAAAGAGAGAGAGATAACCCCATGAATTAACCAAACAGCAGAGTCCATTTCCGCTACTGAGAATGGCAATGGCTCTAATTTTTCAAAATACAATTGTGCATATGTAGCATCTTTCATGGACATAAATCATTGTTTATCAGTCAGATTAAATGGCAAAAACAAAGCAATGACATTCAAATAATTCCACTGTACTTTTTCCACTTTAAGAGTTTGCAATGTCCAAGCAAATTGCATAATAGATCTTAACTGATTTTGACAATGATACAACACAGAAACATCACTTTGAACAATATCAATAACAGATTAATGAAACAATATTGTCTAACGTATAAATGCATGAGGAAAGTGTGTTAATGCGGTTGTCTACTACGGCAAGGACTTTCTCTAAATTGGCTTGATCAATTTGGCGCAGACGAAAAGCCACTTCAATCTGCGAAAGTTTCCAGATTTCATTGTAAGCAGCATAAAGAAAAAAGCTTAGTTCTAGGATTCCTTGGCCCTAAGGTGAAATCAGCCAGATTGATATCATGCGACAGCAGAGAAAGAGGTTTTTTCACTGATGTCAGCGTGGAATGTTCCAACCATTGTTGGCATAACTTACCCACCAAATATGTGGTGACCGAATGTCTAACAGTATACCGAGGATCATGTCTAGTCTGAATGAAACCGGGTGTAACATTATAAAAACGCATTTGACACACATTTGTATTAGTTTGCCACACTAACCACATAGAAGGATCAACTTCAGAGAAAGTGTCATTTCGAAACAAAGCCTGCATGCCTCGATGGTATCATTTTTGTGAGTGCGTCAATCATCATATTCCGCTAAAGATGGAATGGATGGAGTATTTCAATTTTTTACAGTTGCCAGGCCAAAACAAGTTGTTTGGTACACTGTATCATTTAAAAACAAAATTTGAGCTGGGATCAGGCAGGCACAATGTAAAGCTTCAGTTCCCTGACCCTGCCATGGCTTCGTGCCCCAGATTGATTTTAAATCAACAGTATCTTTCCAATGATCATAACCCTGCGTAGCCAATTTATTAATAAATAAGTTGGCGTAAATCAATTTCGTGTGGGTCAAGATAAATTTGGATTGTGTAGATGAACCTAGTCTAAAGTAGTAGGATTCTGGATTAGACATATCACAATCTGTAAAATAAATGAACTTATCCCTAGGAGTATTACAACTCCCCTCTAGAGGAGTAGACAATGCTCCCATTGTTTTTCTGATTTTTAAACAGGTCCCATCCTGTTTGTTGTGTGTAAAAAATGATGCCCATAATGTTGATAACAAAATAAGTCTCCATAATTGGCGGAATTTAAATACAAATCTTCAGCATCAAAGGCAGCATAATATTTTAAATCTGAAAACAATGCATGTACTGCTGAATGTATGTCCTGTGTCACCACATCTCCGTAAGAGACGCGAAACACGTATGGTACCCTAAGGACCTCGGTCAGGCCGTGGATTTTGTAGGCTACTTTGTCCCACGCAATGCCATCTGCAACTGGGAATGCTGAAATGTAAACATGAGACTGATCATATTTCATGATATGGGACAGTGCGTGAGGGGCCAGTATTCCATCGACCAAGTTTACAGCGGAGCGTTCTGGCAAGTAATGACCATTGATGAGCAAAAAGAACACTGTCACAAATGCATTTGACATGAAGAGGAAAATCAGGATGCACACTAACCAATTGTAGGTTCATGGAGGGACCAGGTAAGTCTTTTTGAACCAAGAGAAAAAAATACTTAATTTAGGCGGTGTGTCTGCAAAACTGGATGTCGAGGAATAAGATCCGGAAGAGAGGCTGGCATGATCTCCATATTTAATCAGAGGTGGGAGTGTTGGGTCCGCTTGATGTTCTCCAGGACTGTTCGGCACCTGACTCACAAACTCCTCAAGATGATATATATACTCGACATCCATAGTAGAAGATAGAGGTCAGACGTGTAAAAGATCAATAATAGTGTCCATCACTTTCTTAGCCCCACGAGGACCAGTGGAAGATGATGAAGTCAGTGGATCCAATGAAATTGTGTTGCACGAAACTGCAGGTGTGACACTATTCAGAAGCGGCCACATGGTGTAGCTTGACATTGACCACTGAAATATATCTGTTGTCTTTGCGACCAGGTAAAGTTGGTAACATAACTGTAAGAGTACCCTTCAGTCCAAGCACTGGAACCAGTGCACGATAATAGGGACCAAATCATTTTTTGTTCTCCAGCTTTTCTCATACCAAATCTCTGATTTTAGGAAGCCAACCTGCAACTGGAATCAGCAGTGCTTCCTCAGTTAAAGACGGTAAATGTTCAGTTGCATGGCTGTCACATGTCTTTTTTGGATCCTGTAACACAGTAGAAGGATTATCAACGTCAAACGTTGCGGCAGCCGCCAGAACGTCTAGACCATCAAGGTCTAGCACAAATCTTTTATTGCCAAAGAGCATTTTGCATGGAGTCCTCCCACCCAGAGATCTTCTAGGGAGGTTATTAAGTGCATGTTGAACCACATACAAGTGGTCCAGCCAGTTCCTGCCAGTACCTAAGACTCTAGCTGTCAAGGATTGCTTTACATGGGTCCCTTGCTCTCCATGCCACTGGAATCAAGCTATCTTGGCTGAAGAGGGGTGAAACCCCGAAAACGGTCCTAGGATGCTTGTTTCCAGTCCATGGAAGACCTGGCTTGGCAGTTCGGGCTGGACTGTTCCCATGAGGCACAGGGTCAAGACTGATTTGCATATGGCTGGGTTCAAACTGGAATGGCATGGTGAGCAAAAAAACGATGGATTTAGGCCCATATCTCTGTACTAGTGTGAATGTATGACATTGTTCTTCATTCTGTCCATCCATTGTTGTTTTTGCAAGAATTGCTTTAAGTCACGGTTCATTCGCTCCAGAATTGAATTGCCCTCAGGCCCGTATGGAGATGGTAACTACACCAGCACCCCCATAGACTTCATCTCATCCTTGTGCGCCTTAGAGGCGAACGCTAGACCTTGGTCAGAATGGAAGGTGCCTCAGACAAACATCCCGACAAAGACACGCAAATCACTGATGACATTTTGAGCATCAGCACTGCGTTGTGGCCAAACCCAAAGGAATCTAGTGCACAAATCAACTGCAACAAATATATATTTATACGCAGTAATAGAAGAACGAGGACCACAGTGATCAAGATTGATACAGTCAAAAGGTTGATTTGAACTACACAGCTGTGTTTGTGGTGGGCGGGTGACAGTAGACGGCTTGATTTGCTGACAGATGTTTTGCAAAAAAGTACATATTTACCGATCTGTTTATATAAACCACGCCACCAGTAAGCATGCTGTAAGATAGAGACTGTTGCAGTCACACCGGCATGTGCAGATGCTATGCCTTTGTGTGCGGCTTTGATCAGAGCTTGTCTGAGCTCCAAGTTGGGAATCATGCAATCCCCGGAATCAAAGCATAAGGAACCTGTTTGGGAGTTATGTGATAAGAGTATTTCGAAGTGAAACCCTGAGGATAAGCAGTTGCCTCCCTCATTGCAGCTACCGCTCAAAATCTCATTATCTATTTTAGTCATGGATCTTGTAACTGCTGCTACGGAACAGGTGGCTACTGCAGACTTGGACGCCTCATCAGCCAAAGAATTACCAAGAGCATGTGCTCCCACATGCTGATGGCCAAGAGTATATAAGGTGTGAGGGCAGACATTGTTTAAGATCTGCCACTCTAACCCAACGCGTTTTGTGCTTAATTGCGCTGCCTTTGGAATCCCGATAGTCATTCTGAGACCAAAAGAATAAGTTGTCATTAAAAGACTGGACACAGTAATAAGAATCACACACAATAAGAGTATTCACATTTGGATCAACAAACTCGAGACCAAGTACAAGAGCACGCAGCTCCGCCAATTGTGCCGTACAGTCTCCAAGCCTGAGTGTGCACAATGGAAGACTTTAAAAAAATCTTTTTATTATTTCAAACAAAGAAAAAGAAAAGGACATATCGGGTGCCATACATTCAATCACAATAATAAGGTGAACAGGTACGATTTACAGGGTAGATGTGGATCGAGAGAAGAGATAGCTGAGACACCTACGCTAGTGATGACGAGGCAGCGTTTGAAACAGTACAATCAACAACATAACTTAAGCGCAAGTCCTCAGAGTCTGTCACCCCCTAGAATCAGGATAGTAAAAGAATTCTGGCCCCCAGATACTGGAATATAATCAAAATCAAGATAATTCACAAATATTTACTTATCAAAAAAGGAGAAGCTAATAGAAAGAAATAAAAGAAAAAGAATATACAATACAAAACCCCCTTCTCCCCACCCTGCACCCCTGCATATGGCTTCCGCCTAACCCCAACTAGCAGTGTGCCTGTCGCCCCATCTAACTAAATACTAAAAGTAGAAAATGGAGGAGGGCGCCTTCGTATGTGCCCCCGGTCCCCCCTCCCCCCCGCCAGAACCAAGCATCTCCTGTAATGGAACCACAAATCTATCGGGAAGCCCACACAGAGCAGGGGAAGCTGTAGACACCGCCCAACCTCCCGTAAGCACAATGGTGTTAAAAGTTAGGCTGCAAACGTCAACATTATCGGCGCCATCTTGCTCTTTTTCGAGCCCATTCGTGCGCGTAAGCGGCAGCCATTTTAAGCACCATGACCTCCCTGCCCTCGCTGATAGCCAGCGCGTCTCTCTCTCTCTCTCCTAACCTCGCAGGCATCCCTCGCACGCTGACAACCCCCTCCCGCCCCCATATGTCTCAGGTCATAAACCCTCCTTCAGCGCAGCTCTACCTCGGAATCCCATCCTGCTCCCAGCGCGACACCTCCCTTCATCCCTTTCATGGTCCCAAGTCCTTTGATACAAACCCCCTTTTCCTGTGTGCCCGTTTGTCTCCCTTGTTCCCAGGCCGCCACCTGGCCCTGCAGATACTGTTTATCACACCCCCGTACAGTAGGAAGCTTCCCCCTATCAAAGGACCCTCGAGTCGATCGAACACCCTTCACCCCATGAGATCCGATCAACTCCACACATTCCGTGAATCAGCGGAATGTCCAGCTGCGCGATAATCATCACCTGTTGTGACCGGGGTGGGGATTTCAACTGTAAACGTGTGGGAACGGGCTTGAAGCGGGGATTCCTAGGATGCCTTTCCGAACATCAAAGTATTGACAAACATGTGTTTCATGTAATAAAGCAATAAACCTGTGTATAAGAGGCCAGGCCTCAGAGATGCGGTTAGAGCACCTCGTGACGATACTTGCTGTCCGAATTGATGTGTTCTCCTCCGGAGAGAATAAACCCTCGTTTCCTGCCTTTCAGTCTCCAGCGCCTGCTTCTTCATTAATTAATATTTTGTGGGTAATAGAGGCGACACCGCCGGGCAACACAAAAGGGTCTTTGGTCACTGGTTGTCTAGCTACCCTTTTACAATTGGCGTCCCAAGCGTGGGGCCCATCAGCGACTCGTGGATCCAGTGGGAGAGGTCCTGACGACAGAGTGAACGACTGCAACGATCGGGAGGTACCCTGTCCGATAGACCCTCGTCTGACAGCCGATCATCCGAACTTCACTGGTTCCGAACAGACCTCTCTCGAGTGATCTACGGTCCTGACTGGGAACCATCAGGAGTGCCGCGAGGATTACGAAGAAAAGAGGACGATCGGGCGCTGGATTCGGAAGACAAGAAACTGTCCATGCGGTCCGGGTAAGGTCGTGTAGACACGACGAATTAAGAAATTGTTTGATTGATTGAAAAAATACTAGTATTACTCTTTGTTAATTTATTTGGAGATTCGCTGTCTGCAAACGGAGAAACAACAGGCTCTCCCTTTACAAACAGTGAAGGATAGGTAACGCATCCGTCGTGCCTATCTTTCTCCCCCACTGATCAATTGCCCCTCCCCATTGATTAACTGTTACGGATCGTTTTTCTGGAGATTCTCTGTCTACAAACAGGAAAGAATAGGTTCCCTCTTTGCAGATAGTGAAAGGGTAGGTAACGCAGACCTTTGCGGGCCTACTTATTCTCCCCATCGACCATTTTATTGACCATTTTATTGACCAAACATTAACTGCCCGATATTGATTCATGAGGTATTCACTGCCTGCAAACAACGTAGAATAGAAATATTCTGTCTAGTCTTTGCACGCGGTGATAAGATAGGTAGTGCTGACTATTATCCCCATTGTGATCCGTCATGCCTGTCTTCTCCCCACTGATTGGTAGCCTATTTAGCCCGGACCGCTTATTAGAGATGAACCATCCGGCTCCACTGGAAGGCACCCCTAATAAGGACATGTTCATGAAGCATGGATTGATCGCTATAGCCTATAGCAAGCTGTGGCATAAATATACGAAAAAGGATTGAGAAAGTCAGTGGCCACTGATAGGATCCTTCGATGATGATAAAATAAACGCACTAGAAACAGCCCTTGGTAAAAACAAGACGACGCCCACTATGCTTGATAGTTTCGGCATGTGGCGCAAAGAAACTGAACAACGTAAAAAGAGAACTGAGAGTAGGTTGGGAAAGGAGCTGCGGAAAGCAGCCCACCTAGCGGCTCAGAAACTAGAAGAAGAGATAAAAGAAAGAGAGGAAGCCAAACTGAAACTAGAAATAGAAACGTCAAGCCAGTGTCCGGTTAGAACATCCTCCACGCTCTACCCTGAATTACCCTCAAAACAACGAGCCAACGATGATCTGCTGCTAGGTCCTCCGATCATCTACATGCCCCCTCCATATGCCCCTTCCCAACCCTTAGCACAGCACCCACCACCCCCAGGTACAAGCGAGAGTAGCGCCACAGCTTCGGCCCCCATGGCCTCTGTGCCGGCCGAACCCCTTGCATTAGATACTACGCAAACGACAACGTTAGGCGACCCCGAGGCCCGAAGGGTTGGTTCTGCAAGAACAAGCAGACTAAGCAAAGATGAGCGAGCAGGGGTTGATAAGATAGCAAGGACATTGGTAGAAAGGAGGGAAGATGAAGAGTACATCACGGATGTGTTTAACTCGTATACAGGGAGTCACAGACGACACTTTACTGTACAACTGTGTTACCATGTCTTGAACGCATACGAGGACCGATATCGAGACAAAGGTCCCCAGAGCCTAACGACTCTGTACCGGAAGGTCGATATCGGGGATGAGGGTGAATGTGATGTGACGGACCTCCTTACGCGTACGCTTGAGGTTTTCCGCCACCTCACTGAACGAAAACCGGCAACTGAACCTACGACATCCGTAGTGACCGAACCACAAACTGAACAATCTAACGCCATGATGCCGATACGAGAGGCTGCCCCTTACTGGGTTCCTCTACGAGGTGAAGGGACTCACGATGACACAAACCACAAAGATGCAAAAGGAAGGGTAGTGTACAATTGGGTCTACCAACCATGGGACCGGCAAGAGATTCTGACATTCCGGAAATCTCTGCCTGACCTACGTAAAAACGCCACTGCCTTCTATACTGAGTTGGGTACAGCCCTAGCATCAACGATTATGACCCTGGCTGACATCGACTTGTTTTTCGGGTTATGTCTACCAGCTGATGTGTGGAAGCAAATCCGGAAAGTCGACCACCTTGAGCTGTTTGGACATAACTGGTCACAACTCGATGGCATAGATAAACAACGAGAACCCGGACAAAAGCCTTTGAAAGCCATTTTAGACCTCCCGGATAAAATCGTACAGAAATTAAAAACCCTGATCCCAGAAAAGAAAGTGGACTGGTCGATAGTAACGGCCTGTCGCCAGAAACCTCAGGAGGATGTATCGGACTACTTCTCCCGGTTTGAAACGGTGTTCTCCGATTACAGCGGCCAGGACTTGACCACTGCAACCGGACACCATCTTTTTGTCCAGAATTACGTTAAGGGTCTGTCACCAGAGGTCTCCCAGAAACTGCAGGCCAGCGAGAGTAGTTGGGCAGCCTCCAAACCTACGGCTATCCTCCAGATGGCCCAATATTATGAACATCAGAAAAACGAAAACGATAGAGCAACAGAGAGAAAGAAGAAGGACCTAAAAGAGAGGGTGATGATCGCTCAACTGCAAGGGGTGACTATAGGACGAGACCAATACCGGGGAAACTATCAGACGAATGTCCCTAAAAATGCACCTCCCAGGGACCGCACTTCGACTCCCCACATTGGACGTACAGACATTAGAGAGGACCAGTGTGCTTTCTGTAAAGGAACGGGCCATTGGAAATCTCAGTGCCCAGTTCTTTTGGAAATCACCAGAAATAAAGACCCTAGGGACATAGCAAGTGGGCCGAGAAATAGGGGACAGCAGCGAGGGCCCCCAAATGACACGACTAACGATAGATCAGGCAGGCCAAATAAATTTGACCAACCCAGACAGAACCAATGCCAACAATCTGACTACGATGACGTCCATGACTTTGCATAGGACTGCCCAGGGCAAGGGAGGGATCCAGTCGAGCTCTATGTTGACCAGCAAGGCCCTTACGTCACTGCTAAGGTCTTGGGTACAAAGTCTCCATTTCTGGTAGACACTGGCGCAACACGTAGTGCATTATCTAAACGACTGATTCCAAGGGCACCCTTGTCTGGCTAACTAATAACGTCGACAGGTTTCGATGGAACGCCCTCCACTAACCCTTTGTCCGCCCCGATCCTCTTCGACTTAGAAAACAACACCACTGACACCACGTTTTTGCTTTCCTCCAATAGCCCTGACGCAATTATGGGACTTGACTTATTGAAACACTTCCGAGCAACAATTAGATGTTCTCAAGACGGAGTTCGAGTTTTTCTCTACGACAACCCCGTTCTGCTTAGGCATTGCCCTCCCAGACGCATGTTTTCCATCACCGACACTGACACCTCCCTGCTTGACACTCTGCCTCCGTATCTGTGGGCCAAAACGGATTCGGACGTAGGGCGCATGATGATTGACCCAGTGCACATTACTGTCCGACCAGATGCAACACTCCCAAAACTTCCACAATATCGGATATCGCCCGAGGGCGAGAAGGCATTGGTAAAGATTATTCAGTCACTGATAGACGCAGGAGTGGTAGAGGAAGTGGTTAGCAACGTTTGCAACAGCCCAATCTTGCCCATCATCAAAAAGCAGGGAGAGGGAGATGAGAAAGCATACCGCTTTATCATTGACCTTCGAGAGATCAACAAAGTGGTGGTACCCCAGTACCCCGTGGTCTCAGACATCACCACCATCCTGACTTTGATTCCCTCTACTGCCACCACCTTCACTGTCATTGACCTTAAAAACGCATTCTTTTCCATCCCCATCCACCCAGACAGCCGATATCTCTTCGGCTTCACCCTCAAAGCCCGCTCATATAGGTTCTGCCGAGCACTCCAGGGCTACACAGAAAGCCCTAGCATCTACAGCCAGGCCCTCAAGAGACAACTGGATCAAGTCCAGTTACCCGATGGAGTGGTGTTAGTGCAATATGTCGATGACATCCTTTTGGCAGCCGACACCACTCCATTAGCTGTCACAGCCACCATTCAACTCCTGCACTTCCTTGCAGAAAATGGCCACAAGGTCTCCAAGAAGAAGTTACAATTCTGCCAACCCCAGGTCACTTACCTAGGCCACCTTTTGTCCAAAGACGCAAGGAAACTCACTCCCGACCGGATCCAAACCATTCTCGAAACTCCTATCCCTAAGACTCAGAAACAGGTTCGCTCCCTACTAGGCCTCACCTCCTTCTGCCGACAGTGGTTACCCAACTTTAGCCTCATAGTAAAACCACTGCTTTCACTGCTAGCTAAAGACGTCCCTTTCCCACTCCCTTGGACCCCTGAGTGTCAGACCTCCTTCACGCAACTACGAGACGCCCTTTGTTCGGCCCCTGTGTTAGGTACCCCCGATTACACGAAGCCCTTCTCCCTTTACACTCACGAAAGGGAGGGGTGCGCTTTATCTGTCCTGACCCAGTCCATCGGCCCAAAGCAACGACCGTGCGCTTACTTCTCTGCCACTCTTGACCCTGTAGCCAGAGCCTTGCCTGCCTGCCTCCGAGCTGTAGCTGCTGCTGCAATCTCTATCCGACAGAGTGAGGGGATCGTGCTCTCGAATTCCCTCACGGTACTGGTACCCCATGCAGTTGACACCCTCCTGAACCAAACCAAGACGCAACACCTGACGAGTGCACGACTGACTGGATACGAACTGACTTTGCTCGCACCCCATATCACCCTGAAAAGATGCACCACACTGAACCCGGCAACTCTGTTACCCTTACCAGAGGACGATCCCAATGTGCACCCTGTGCATGACTGCGTGACCCTTACGGACGAACAGACTAGAAGTAGGGTTGACCTCAGAGACACGGCTTTTCCTGACCCTGACGGAGAGCTGTGGGTGGACGGTTCCTGCATCAAACTCCCTGATGGCACCACTTCAGCTGCCTATGCAGTCACCACGGCTCGAACTGTAGTCGAAACAGCCCGCATCACGCAACGATCTGCCCAGGCAGCGGAACTGATTGCCCTAACACGAGCCTGCATTCTAGCAGCAGGAACCACAACGAACATTTACACCGACAGCCAGTATGCCTTCGGGGTGGTTCACCATTTTGGGCTCCTTTGGAGGGAGAGGGGATTCTTGACCTCACACGGCACCCCCATTTTGCACGGGGACCTAGTCTCCGCCTTGATCGAAGCCGTCCTTCTCCCCCAAAAAAACTCGCAGTCATCAAATGCCAGGCACACAAGAAGGTGACGGACATTATAGGACAGGGAAATGCACTAGCTGACATCACTGCCCGAACGACAGCTGAAAGTAGGACGACAACACATATGTACGTGACCAGGTCACAAGCAGAAAAATGGACTGATGCGAGGGACACTATTAGAGACATTCAAATGTCTAGCACACAACACGAACTCACTGAATGGACACGGGTGGGATTAAAAGATGACGAAGGGGGAGGAGCCAAGATGGCGGAGGAGACAGACGTGTAGTCTCCCGGCTCCGCGAGCCTTTGTCTCCCGCAGATAAATTCTGCCATCCATCCTGTTACTGAGCGGCTGCGGGGGAACGGCGAAAGTGAGCGGAGGCTGTTGCCGTTTTTCCGAGGGCCCTGCCAGCCTCCCAACTGGAGATATCGCCGAGCTGCTTCGGCGGCCGCTCCTGGACCCGGGCTGACCTGCTAAGATGGCGCCTGCTGGAGCTCCGTGACCCGATCGAGACGGGGCAATGCTGACGACCTGCCTCGCAGCACACAAGCGCCTGTAACCATCGGCCCCTCTCACAGGGCTTTCCTTTGGCTGCCTGGAATTTACCCCGCCGATCTGCTGTGGAGGATGCTCAGGTGAGACACGCCGCGCATTCCCCACATTGGCGTGTGGCCAGCTGACGGTGCCTGCCTCTGACTCGTCCCCGCCCTGGGTAGATTGAGGGTTCTCGTCCTGCTGTTCCTCCGTTACCGGCTGCCCTGAACTGTACCGGTGACCTGAGACCCTGTTTCGTTTTGCGGACCTTGCCGACTCAGCCCCGTGATTTCCCGACAGAGGGACGGAAATGGACGGCGCTGTTGTAGCGAGGGAAGGCTATGCTATGACCCATAAATGTGCCGTCGGGTGGGCTTCTGATCAGTGTGCTGGAGGGCGATCCGCACATTACACCGTGGATGAAGTGAAATCATCGCCTGAGCCGACCCGCGGCTCTGTTATGCTAGCGCTTGCCGACCTGAGGGCTACGTGGTGTGAAAGCTCCTGTTTGCTGGGCAGGAGGCTTGACGATGGGATTCTCTCAGTGGCGCTTATACCACCGACTTCTTCCCCACGCAGTACTGATCTGCCTTCATTGGGCTCCAACTGTGCTACGATGTTACCGCCCGAGCACTTGGAGGATGTTTCTTTTGGCGATGCTACACTGTTTCCCTCCTTGCTGGATATCAAGACTTCAACCGGGGCAGTGCAACTATTGTTTACGGAGCCGTCAGTGCAGCGACTGTCTTTCCTGCAGATTTGTTACCCGCAGGCTCCGTTACTCTTGTATCTTACTCTGGAATGCCTGTCTGCCCTGAATTTGATACTCCCTTGGGACAGTGAGACTGAATGTGCTTGGCGGCATCCATTTTGCCCTTTGATAACTCGATTCTGCCGAGGGTGGCCATCTTGCTCCTTTGTTCTATCTGCGGTGGGCTCTGGCCGGGAACCATGGCTGGGCGGGCACTTACGATCGGGCCAGGGCTAGGAGTCTCTATGTTCTGAACTGTGTTGGACTGTCTGGTGGAGTCTCGGACTTTGGCGCTTCCTCTGCACGTACTACAGGGATATCCCTTCCCATCTCGATTTGTGATTTAAGCTAACTGTGATTATTCATGTATGGGGTGGGAGAGTGCAATGTTGGCTGGGGAGTTTCGGAGACATTGGATTTGGCCCTCCTCCGGTAATAATAGATCTATCCTTGCTATTGTGTATGGGGAGGGAGATGTTCTACGGCTGGCGGAGTTCGGGAGACTTGGTATTTGGTGGGCTCCTCCCCACTTTCCCTTCCTTTTTTCTTTCTCTATGAGAGTTTTAGATTAGATTAGTCTTTTCTTACTCTCTGTTTTACAAGTGTTGTAATTCCTCTTTTTCCTTTTTCTCTTCTTTGTTTCTTGCTTTATATCTTCTGTGTATCACGTGTTTTCTTTTTCTCCTCTTCTTTCCCTTTTCTGTTCTAAATTTCGGGTTTGGTTCGTGGGCGACAGGCACGTTGCTAGGGGGGGGTAGGCCGTAGCCTTTGCATACGTGCAGGGTGGGGGGTTGGGGGTAGGGATTTTGTTTAAGTTTCAGTTTCTATGGGCCTTATTTCTTTCGTTCTCTCTTGGTTCTTTTTCTTTCTCTTTCCTTAGGATCACTCAGGTGCTTCGGTGTAGTGATACCTATTCTCTCCGCTGCTGATGCTGTCACTGTAGTGGATTTGGGTGCACTGAGTCCGTGGGCGGGCGATGGCCAACATGTACTGTTTCGTTGTGCAATTATCCTGATGAACATTGACCTTCGCTGCTTTTAATTTCTTTTCCTCGAATTGCTGTTACCTTGCAGGTTCGTTGCCTGCCATTTATTTTTGGTGGATTGAATGCATCTGATCCTTCTTTTCTACAAAACTTTAAAAACTAAACCTAATTTCTCCTGTGCCCTCGGTCCCGCTTTATTTGGGTCGCGACTTGGACACTTATCGTTTGGGTTTTCATTGGGACCGCTGGGATGATCTACTCTTACCTTTTGTGCTACTGATTGCTTTCGAGGCCGGCCTGTATGGTTGTGGGCCCGTATTTGTACGCTTACTACGCACAATAAAGGTTTTCAAAAAAAAAAAAAAAAAAAAAAAGATGACGAAGGCTGCTGGCGGACAAAAGACACAAACAAATGGTTGCTACCTGACTCGTACCTGATTCCCATACTAACTATGGCACACTCCCCTGCCCACATAGGGTCAGCCCCCATGATTGAACTTGTCTCCAGAGTTTGGCACAATGATAAAATCACAGACTCTGCCAAACGTCTGGTCCAGCAATGCTTGATATGCTTGCAACACAACCCCGGGAAAGGAACTGTAGTACCCCGGGGAGGGTTTCGGGTCCCAAATCACCCGTTTGAAGTCCTGCAGATGGACTACATCCAGCTAGACAGATGTCAAGACCTGAAATATGTACTTGTTGTGGTATGCGCATTTAGCAAATGGGTGGAAGCATACCCAACCCGTGACAACACTGCTATGGCCACAGCAAAGGTTATGCTAAAGGAGTTTTTCCCCCGTTACGGCCTTTGTCGAATTTTGTGGAGCGACAATGGCCCCCACTTCGTAGCCGAAGTTATCCAACTCATTTTGAAGGGGTTGGGTGTAAAACAAAAGTTCCACGCAGTCTTCCACCCCCAATCTGCTGGACTAGTTGAACGACATAATGCCACACTGAAACTAAAATTGGCCAAAATAGTGGCTACCACAGGACTGAAATGGCCAGACGCACTCCCACTGGCATTGCTCTCAATGCGTTCCACCCCTACCAAACACCACTTGACCCCATACGAGGTTGTATTCGGCCGGCCTATGAATGTCTGGTCTGCACCGAAACCAACTTCCATTCATGACGTCCCGGACGTCCTAATGTCTGATTACTTATGCCAGTTGACTAAAACACTGTCTGTTATCCATCAACAGGTGCTGCATGCCATCCCTGACACTTCCAGGGGTCCCGGACACACCATCCAACCTGGGGAGTTCGTTCTGATCCGGAACTTCCAGCGTGCCAAGAGTCTGGAACCCAGATGGACGGGCCCCTGGCAAGTCCTCATCACCACCCGAACAGCACTTCGAGTGGAGGGAAAACGCAACTGGGTGCATGCGCACCACTGTAAGAAGATCTCCTCGACCCTGGCCACAACAGAAAACATCGACAACCAGGAAGAGCTCCTGAACAAGGACCGACCGTCACTGACCTGCTATCCTGATACCGAAGCACTTGAACTTTCAAAATTCTCTGATCCCACTGTACCATCCAGAGAAGGGTATTTCCTGCGCCGAAAGGAGGGAGCTCTGGCTAAGTAGACCACGGACTAAGTTGAATCTCAGAACGGTGACCTAAACACAACCAAGGGTTACCGGGAGAGAAGCTAAACGAAGTCTGTGGTTCTGCCCACCACCGAGCACCTTGAAGATGATGGAAGCGCCAGATAAGAAGATGATGGAAGCGCCAAATAAGAAGATGATGGAAGCAACAGGAAATACCCACTACAGAAACCCAAGAGCAGACAGACTCCACAGCTCAAACACAATTGCACTCTTCATCACAATCCTTTTCTGCTTTCTCCTCATGACCACACTCTGGATTGTGGAAGAAAATGCACCTGCTCACGAAACATTCCTGACCACTGCTCAGCCTACCACCATGAAGAAACATTATCTGATTTCGCTCTCTCCTCAACTCAGAGAGAGGCGAAAGGAGTTCTGGAATAACTCTTTCGTACAGCTACTTCACCAGCACAACCTCGCCACTAACTGTTGGATCTGTGGGTTGCTACCCCACGCCACTGGACACTCGATACCATTCATCCCTTCACCTTTCTCAGTTCACGGCTCCTGCCTTGCTTGGCTGATCCTTCTGCAAGAAAGCTTTAAGGACAATGCCACCTCCAGCAAAACTGTAACGCATTACTACCACGGGGTCTGGCGAAACAAAACGAAGACACACTTCTGCCCGCAGACCTCCAACGATTCAATCCACATGGACATTCCTGCTAAAGAGCGAATTGAAATGCAGGTGTTCAACAATCCAACCAGACCCACCTTCTCCTACCTGCGGAAACGAACGGCTGCCACCCTGACTGTGGCCCTATCAGTCATCAACGTCACAGGCCACATGTGCATAGAAGGACTTGGGACACAGCTAGTAGGCCGCAGCGCCTGCCGTTTCACCAGAACTTTGGACTCCACCGATCCGCCTTCCTTTGTATCCTCTCCGAATATGTATTTCGTTTGTGGCACGAAGGCTTACACCTGGCTCCCCAAGGTCTGGGTGGGCACTTGTTTCATCTCCTTCATCCTTCCTCCGACTTATGTGGCTCCAGCGAATCATCATAGACAAAAACGAGCCAAGGACATTGAACAAGCCGACTCGACAGGAGCACAGTTCCTCGATGCAATGAAGGGACTCGTTCCACTCTGGGGCCCGATGGCAAACAGCCGTGCCATCCGACATCTGACCCAGGCAGTTGAGACAACAATGAACATCACAGCTGGGATCCTCGCTAATAACACCGCCGAGCTTCAAGCGGTCCGCTTGGTGGCCCTCCAGAACCGCCTTGTCCTAGATGTGGTTCTTGCGGACCGTGGTGGAGCATGCCGCATCATTGGGTCTAGCTGCTGTACATACATACCGGACAACTCACCCTCAGTGTACAAAGCCATCGAACATCTTCACAGACTCTCTTCAGAAGTCCACCAGGAACAAGAAGAATGGTCGCTTGGTGGTTGGTTCTGGAACACCGTTAAGAACTGGGGCTGGAGACTGTTCACCATTATCCTGATTCCTGTAGTTGTAATATGCGGTCTATGCTTAGGAATTCAATGTCTGCCACCTCTGTGTTCATTATGTGCAAATTGTATTTGCCCTAAGACTGTGGACTTTGGAAACGAACGCATGAGAGCATTATATGATGCAGAGGTTAGGAATTTGATGGAAATTGACATTGAGTAGGCAAGTTGGCTAGATATGTTGAAAAGGGAGGACTGTTAAAAGTTAGGCTGCAAACGTCGACATTATCGGCGCCATCTTGCTCTTTTTCGAGCCCATTCGTGCGCGTAAGCGGCAGCCATTTTAAGCACCATGACCTCCCTGCCCTCGCTGATAGCCAGCGCGTCTCTCTCTCTCTCTCCTAACCTCGCAGGCATCCCTCGCACGCTGACAACCCCCTCCCGCTCCCATATGCCTCAGGTCATAAACCCTCCTTCAGCGCAGCTCTACCTCGGAATCCCATCCTGCTCCCAGCGCGACACCTCCCTTCATCCCTTTCATGGTCCCAAGTCCTTTGATACAAACCCCCTTTTCCTGTGTGCCCGTTTGTCTCCCTTGTTCCCAGGCCGCCACCTGGCCCTGCGGATACTGTTTATCACACCCCCGTACAGTAGGAAGCTTCCCCCTATCAAAGGACCCTCGAGTCGATCGAACACCCTTCACCCCATGAGATCCGATCAACTCCACACATTCCGTGAATCGGCGGAATGTCCAGCTGCGCGATAATCATCACCTGTTGTGACCGGGGTGGGGATTTCAACTGTAAACGTGTGGGAACGGGCTTGAAGCGGGGATTCCTAGGATGCCTTTCCGAACATCAAAGTATTGACAAACATGTGTTTCATGTAATAAAGCAATAAACCTGTGTATAAGAGGCCAGGCCTCAGAGATGCGGTTAGAGCACCTCGTGACGATACTTGCTGTCCGAATTGATGTGTTCTCCTCCGGAGAGAATAAACCCTCGTTTCCTGCCTTTCAGTCTCCAGCGCCTGCTTCTTCATTAATTAATATTTTGTGGGTAATAGAGGCGACACCGCCGGGCAACACAAAAGGGTCTTTGGTCACTGGTTGTCTAGCTACCCTTTTACAATGGTAGCAAATCCCACATCCATTGTGGCCACGATATAAAACCCAGTCAATCAGTCTCATCCTTGGCCCTTCCGATCAGTCGTGCGAACCCCTTTCGGTCAAACCGCCGCCTCCGCAGGAGAGTCGCAGTGCGAAAAAAGTTCAGCAAAGTTCATCCTGAGACGAATCAAAGATGTTAAGTCATTGAGAACCCCATCAGCACTGAAGATCCTCCACACCAACGTTAACTCCCAACGTTGTTTCCTCCGCAATCGTAGTGAAACTGGCAGGGAAGGGAAAGACGCAGTTTTGATCCCAGAACAGTTCCCAACAGGAGTCTCCGGAAAGGGAGCATCGATTAGTCCTCCCATAGTCAGCAGCGATATTAGGCTTAACGATCTGTTCGAAACACCAAGCTCGCGGTTATCAACCAGCATACTGACCAGAGGCTTCGACACCTCTCGCTGCACGGGGCCCACATCCTCCGTTAAAATGGCCATTGTGGGCATCTTAGCTCGCTTTAATTCTTGCAATGGAGCAGAGTCCGGTTTCATACACCCTGTCTCAAACGTACCCGCAATAATTTTGTGGACACGGGCTTCCACATACGAATGAAGTGCCTCAATGGCTGCCAGTACAATCCTCAGCGACGGTTCACACTCCGCCTGTCCCATCTCTCCTCTCTCGGTATTGACCATATTCGGTTCCCCAAGAGAGCCCACTCTCTCCGGGGGAGCAGGCAAGAGCGGAACGGACAGCAGCGGAGGGCGACTTATCGTTCACCACGGCAGCAATCCGCATTCCGCTACCGCAGGTGAAGACCCGGCCCAACGAACACCGGCGGGTGGCAAACCGGGTCGTCTCCGGGTCAGGGACCTCCGCCCACAGCCTCAGTCGTGCCTCGTCACCCCTCCTTTTATGTTAACCAGCTCAGATGACCGTCATCAAAATCGGACAAAGACAACCTTCACAGCGATAGACCGGACCTTGCCCAGCACCCACGGCCGATGTTGTTCAACTGTAACGCAGCTGGCCCAGTACTCGAGGCCCCGGCTAACAAGCAGGACTAGGCCGCAAACTGAAACACAACGTAATTCTATCAATCAAGCTAGTAAAATTCTCGGGATTGCACCATCAGACTGTACGGCGGTTCAACCACACGGAGGTCGGGCATAAACACAGGATTAATGACAGGATCTTCTGGCAGGAGACGGAGGTTAGCGGAGCCGGAATCCTAAGCAGCCATCTTGTTTGCTAGAGAAGCTCCTCCCCTCCACAATGGAAGACTTAAACTCTCCATTAACAATTGAGTCAGCAACAATTGCGTAAGCCGGAGAATAAGCATGTTTGGAAACCATGGCCGGTTGAGCCAAGCCATAGGTGTAAATGATGCATGTGTACTCATGTAGAGGTAGCAGAGACAAGGGAGGAGGATGAACGTGTTTATACTGTAAATACTTTTGTCTCTGTAAGGAAGGGTCAAAGATAGATGTGACATCAGCCGATGTCAAAGACGTAGCCCATTGTATCCAACGGGAAGGTAGTGCTTTCGAGTTAGGTACACTCACCTTAGTCATGGCTCCTAAAGCGGGGAAGGGCTTGACCATAACAATGTGATTGCCTTGCGCCAGTGAGCGTGCCTTCAGAATCTCTATCTGAACTGCCGTCAAGATTTTTTCAACAGTTGAAAAATGCATTTCAGCAGCAGTGTATAAATGAGATTTGTTTGCAATAGGAATTGTGTCACCCTCATTGAACGTCAAGTAAGTGAAACCCACTGTCCCAGAAAAGATACGTATTACCAGGTTTGTGGTGTTATCACGCGTCAACAAGTAGTTAGTTTCCAGCAAGTCAGTTTGCAAAGAATTTAGAACAGAAGTATGTTGCGGAACCCAGCTGGCAGAAGAAAAGGTCGGTTGTATCAATGCATAGAGCGGTTTGATACGCTGGGCATAATCGCGAATCTATGTCCTCCCGAAATTAAAAAATCCCAGCAAAGACTGAAGTTTCAATTGTGCACATTTCTCCAAGAAGTGAGGGGCCAAGCCCTTTCCTTTATTATTGAGCTCATAGCCCAAAAAGACCACAGCCAAGTGGGCGATGTGCTATTTGCAAAATTGAATTTATATCCATAGTCCGCAAAGGACAAGATGATCCTATCGACTTGGACAAGATGCAGCATAATCTCATCGTCCGTCAGATAAATGTCATCTACGTACGAGAACGCATCAGGATCTATGTCGTTCAACAAAGACACAATCCGTGCCGCAAATCCCTGGGGCTATTCTGTACATTTTTTCTGTTTCCCGACGGCAGTGAATTCTGTCAAATCACAGCTCTCAGGAGCGAGATTGTGGCTGTAGAAACCATTAGAAATATCAAGTGTAGTTTTTGTATTTTTTACGAACAAGATTGTTCACTACCGCTGAGCTGTGAGCGTTTTGCACTGCAAAAGTGCAACAATGACCTTCAAATTTCGGAAATCCAATACAATCCGATATGAACCATCAAGTTTTGATATTGTTAAGAGAGGATTATTCATTGGTGATGTGCATGATTCAATCACTCCTTGATACTCCAACTGGGCTAGAATATCACAAACAGAAGCTTTTGCTTCACGTCTGATTGGATATTGTGGTTGTGGATGTGGCATAGAGCATAACGGTATTTCATGAGGCGGTGAATCAACATCCCAACCCACCTGATACACTGCTGGGGCTAGGGCCAGAACCCACTCAGCTGAGAAAGCCTGTGCATGCTCCTCAGGGCCATAACACAAAAAATTCAGAAGTGTCACGTCTTCCCCTCTAGAACCTGCTAACACAAAGGGTGAAGGCCAATCTGCCTCCACTAACAATATGTCATACGAGGAGGTGAGATTCTCCCAGAAAACCACCTTGGTTGGACAGGGTATATCACCTTCAATTGGGAAAATAATTTCATAGAGCCTATCCGGGGTGTCTGCAGTCTCTACTGTAATAAACGTATCAGTTGCTGTCGCCTCCAGACAGGGATGCAGAGCCTCCTGCACTATGATAATCTCCGCTGCGCTGTCAAGCTGAGGCACTGCCCATGTCCAATCCAAGAGTCGCGTTCTCACCGTCTGAGGCATATCTCGCTGTTAAAGCGGCAACTTTTTTCTTTTGAAACGGGATCTAAAATGAGGTAGATCCTCTTGTTTTCCTTTGACTTCAAACTGTCGAGGCTGTTCTCGTCCCTGTGGCGCAGATTGACTTTTGCCACAATCTTGGCATTCCCCTCCTCTGACTTGAGAGCCAGACATGTCCTGTGAAAAATGAGGAGCAAGCTGATCAGGGATTTGAAATCTATCAGGAGTCTTCATTTTCGCGCGGTCGCTCAAGTCATAAGTATGCTCAGAAGACTCAGGAGTCGGTGAACCAGCACCCAAACCGTGCTTCTGCTGTTGCTGCCCCTGTTTTTTATTTTTTCCAGTTCTTTTTAGGAAACACCGGATGCCCATCTTTATCAGTGGGGACATTTTGTTAAGTTTGATATTGTGTTTGCGCTTGAGTAAAAAGCTTAACTCCCTGATTATTATGGCCTACGGTCTTCTAAGCTATTGCAATATTCTTCGGTAATTTGCGCTGCTTATCCACATCAGAGACAGCCTCCAAGCGGTCCGCCAATAGAAAGCTTACTGCATCGCCCTTGACATTAGCAAGGATCATATCAGCAACCACATCGAACACCCCCACCAGTCTCATCCCTAGCTCCACAGCCACTTTGGCACTGCATTCATCTTGAACACTTTTAATCACGGAGGGGAGCACAGTCATGGAGGGAGTGTCGAAACACTTCGAATATACCACTGCAAACACCTTACCCCAGGTGTTACAATCACCTAACTCGGGAAGTAAGTCTTTAGGCAAACTAATAGTCAAAATCCTGTGTTTTTCCACAGGAGAGGTATTTGGAAAAACAGCATCTAGTTGTCCAAATTTTTCAGCAAGCCAATTAGGTAATTCATCCTTATTCTGTGGTTGCTTGCCCATTACTGAATTAACCATAAGGGGACTGAAGGTCACACCACCAGGGTGTGCAGCAATGCCAGGTGGTCCCACGTATGTAATGCAACAGTTAAATAACGTGGGTGTAGGGTGTACCCAGCCAAAACGAGCCAAGTGGCCCCATCAATTGATAAAGGACCTAAACGGACCAGTGATACTGGGTGAGGAAGGGCGCCAATAAACTAAATTTGGTGAAGCCAAGCTGTAAGCGGAACTTAAAGAGCCCTTTAAGGTTGATAAGCGTGAGGAAGGGCCGTGGCAGTGTCTGCATGGAACAAATAATCTGTTCCATCCACCACGGAAAGGTGACCCAAGAATAAAACACCTCGAATTGTTGAGCTGGATTCGCTTCCACCACAAATAGAAGCTCTGCACCAGCATCAGGCACTCCATATTGAGCCAGATAAGCCTTGAGCACCACGCAGCAATGAGGCAGAACATTGTCCGCCTTCACGAAAAACAAAGATTAACAACCTAGATCGCGGCAGCGCAATAACGGGTCAAGAATAAAGAGAAAAACCCTTTTTTTAAACTTCAAGCTTGAAAGACCCTATAAAAACATCAATATAGCAGGTTACACCATCACAGCTGTCTCTGGAAACAGAAGGGAGGGTATTGTGGACAAGCACAAGCGCTACTCAAGCATCTCACAGATAAGAACCAGACCAGACGTTGGCGGCGCCATGTTGCAGGGATTCTGCACATACGCAGAACTGTGCGCAGGAAAACAGGACCTCAGTGTATAGGGGTGTACCAACCTACCACATCAGTACCCACCAAAATCCCAAACCGACTAGCTATAGTGTCTCATTCGTTCTCCTCCAAATATCATAGAGCTACAAATGATAAGACAACCCAGAACACAACACTCCCGACTCTCTCAGGAATCGGGAGAGCAAGACATACTATTTCGTTCACTCACTCGTACTTGTGCACAATGAGAATAGGCAGAGCCACTGAAACAGTTCAAATTGTTTATTTTAACTATTGTGCTCTACAATACAGTATACGTGCCACTACTAACAGCAACATGCATAAACTCACCACAGTTAGCATTGTCACAATTCCATAGAATACAAAGGGAGAAGTCATTTTATAAAGACGGGAAATAAGGGCTTTTAGGCCTAACCACCCTCCCCTTGACTAGAAGATGTTTATATAAAGGAAGATCTCTGGGCTTTGACAGCAGACTCCTTACCTTAAAGCCTGGATGTAATGTTTACAACATAGGAACAGCGGAGCCCTTCTCCATGGAATGGCTTTCTCCAAGTGTGTTAACACAACATGCAACAACGTAATATCAAAGCACGAGTCTTCAGCACTGCATCTGTGTGTAGCATGTTATATCTAGGTGCTAGAGATTGACCAGAACAGAATAACAAGGGGCATTGTTGATCGACCTTGCACATCATGTTCAGACTAAACTCCAGGAAAGGCAGAGAACATGAAAGCAGCCCATTCTCATTTGATAGGCACAAACTGAGTTTTGCAAAAACAAAGTTATGTAGTAACGTGCGCAAAAGCAGCATCATAGCAGCAAAGCTCATGCTAACTTAGCAAGTCAACAATGTCCCTAAAGGCCCATATAACATGTGGTCAGCCATTTTGCCTACATCTTTTCTCGCTGAATAGTCAAGGAAACTTGCCAGAAGTCTGGTTGAGTTTTGGTCGTATTAGGTGGCGGGGAGTTGTGTAAGGAAACAGGCTTTTTGCCGGGTTAGCCCGTCTTTTTGCCCCCATTTTGACTACTAGGTGCTGTTGGGTTGGCTCTGAAATGCTCTGAGCCCTGCTAACCAGGGCTCAGTGTGTGTGCTATGACCCTTAATATAGTGCATGTTTTATTGGCTTGCCCCCTGTTGGCATAGCCTAACTTACTTGTGAGGACTAGTACATGGTACCAGGGGTACCCAGGGCCTGTAAGTTAAAGTGTCCCCAGTGACTGCAGCACTTATTGTGCCGCCCTTAGTGGGAAAGGGTAAAACTTAGCTCCCAGTCTTCTACGGCAGCATGGAAGGGCATTTTAAAACTGCGAGTTCAACTTTACCATTTATAGTAATGCAAGGCCAAACCTTCCTTTTTGATTGTGTATAAGTCACCGCTATGACAGGCCTAACGAGCACTATGACAGGGTGCTGTACCATAAAAGGCGGAACATGTTTTTTTACATGCTTTTGCAGTAAAAAACATTAAATTGTTATTTTAACCGAGGAAAGGCTAGCAGCCCCATTGACAAGTACAGAATTATAGACTGACACTCCAGCCCTGCTAACTTCTGGATGGACCACTAATGCTGGTACTGTTTGTTATCACAAGAATCAGTACCTTAAATCCGTTTTAATGATTAAATAGAATGTAATGTCACTGGTGGGAAAAGTGCAACTTAGAAGTTGCTACTTAAAGTTGCCCAAGGTTTCCAGTGTCCGTTTATTGATGTCCACTGGGCTTGTCCTGCAGACAGCTTTCTGCCAATGTGGGGGGACATGCTAATGACTCCCTAGAAAGGACATACTAGGGGCCTGCATGGGAGAGAGGTGTTACCTCCCTCCTGCAGGAAGCCACACATGTGTTTGCCAAAAGGGTGAGCTTCAAAGGAGAAGCCGCCTTAGAAGGGCAAATGGATAACACTTGGGAGAGGGGCTGCTCTATTGTTCAGGCAGACAGGCTGGCACTAGGGAGAGGAGAACCCTGTTGTCAAACCATTTTTTCAGGGGAGAGTAGCTCCTTGGTACATATTTTGTGTAATTGTTTCTTTCTAAATTGCATATTTGTCTATGTATGTTCCATGATTGTACATTATTATATTGTCTAGATGAATAAACAATCATTCAAACCTTATTGAATTAAATAAAATATTTTTGATAAATATAAACTATTCCTGTTATGTATATGTTTTCTGCCTTGCACTTTCAGAGATATTTATGTTATTGGATTTATAGCCTGTATTGAATTGCCAATAGTAAGTGTAGAATTTGTACCTAGCCGTTTTCTTACCCTTTATGTAATTCTCCCTACAACTAGCAAGTTTTCTTGTTTTCCGTAGGGGTTCCCTTCTTTCCAAACCACATTATCTTGGTTCCTTCATGGTTGTTTGTAGAAAAGGAACTCCTTCCAGAAGCCACAATGCCACACTGCCAACATACATGTGCAAGTTGTCACGTCTCCTTATTAGGTTCCTAGTTAGGGTGAAAAGCCAAAAAGAGCAGAAACAAACCTCCTTGCCAATATGGATAGTTCGTTGTTGAAGATGAAGAGCTTTATAGGAGTCGGAAAGCAAGACACCAAAAATACCCATTCGCACAGTAAAGAGAGTCAACTACGATCTTCCAGACTGAAAAATCTAACAGGGAAAACAGTTGCAGAAAAAATTAAACATTAGGAACAAAAGGTATTTCAAAGTTTGATTATGAATTTGACAAATAATTGGGGAATCTAAGCCTAAGGCATTGCAATGTATACTTCTCAGATGCAAGCTCCCTTAAATATGTATTGAATAGGAAATTACTTCCAAGAAAAACAGCTGAGCACCATCTTGGACAGGGACATTCTAGCAGCACAAATTGGGAAGTGAAAATTGTGGTTAGGAATAAAAAAAAACGTAACCACATCCACCATCACAAGAAATGTGTGTTATCCTTGCATCGCAGGTGTTAGCAGAGAGACTGAGCAATCAACATCCTGCCCTCAATCCAACTGGTGTCTCTGGTCCTATGTACTACCATTCTCCTTCATCTAAACTCTAATTTCAAAATCATTAATTCTTGCAGACCAGCCCTCTTAGGAACTCTTCAGTGATAGCTCAGCCACAAGCACATCAATGCAAGCCCATGTTCCTGGGCAAAGCAGACGTATCCTTCCTGCATGCCAGTCCACCCACTCTGTGTAATGAAGGCCGCTGTTCAGTGATTTCTATTTGCAGATGTAACATTGTGCCATCTGACAAACTTGGGTGGCAGATGCCACCCAAGTTTGCCAGGGTCACGTTACTATTAACCTGTATGTCCAAATGTTACTGAAGAAACAATGTGAAATCCGCCAGTCTCCTTCCCCATTGACAGTGCCAAACATGTTCAAGATTGTGCTCAATAGACGATGGGGAGGGAGATAGGGTTATGACGATAGAAGGCATACACGCGATGTCATCAGGGGTGTAGTGGCACAGCTTGGCCTGTCAAACAGGCTCTTTCAAGTGTTCTGCCATTTCTCATGTGTAATAGATATTTTGCAATAAACAGATGCTAAAATATTGTTACAGTTTTTTCTGCTACATGTATTTCACATGAATGCTAATATTCTACAGAAAGTGAAAACCAGTAACCCATCTGGTACACTTAGTAACCTACCTCTTCTCCATTAACACTTATCCCTGAGTCATGTACATAATCTTTAGCGCCGAGATGCCCACGGGCATTTGTTCGCGCTCTATAAATGTAAAAAATAAATAAAACAAATAAAAGAAATACCGAAAAATCACTCTAGCAACAGGTGCATGATATAGATGGCACAGTTCCTTTATCTTGCTAGAGCCAAAGGAATCGGTTTGCGACAGATCCTGTTCCCATGTCCTACACAGAATTGTTAATCCCTTAGGTGCTGAGGCTAGCCAACACCTCCTTATGCCCCCACTCCGCCCCAATGCTCAGTACTTTTTTGGCATTTAGACCAAACTGTGATCAAGCCTTAATAACTTTTTGTTACGCAAAAAATATTATTCAGGCCACATTTGTGGCCTTTTTTTTTGCCACATCTTGAAGATTCTAAAGGTAACCAGGGTGTCTGGATTCTCCTGGAGGGAACGAAGAAAAAAGGCAAAATGAAGCAACTGCTGTTTGTTGTGCTGTGCAAGAATGTTGAGATTTTTACCTCCGAGGGGAAGGCCCAGTGCCTTGACAGGCTGGCCCACACCCCATTTCTTATTTATAACTTTAAATGCCCTGGTGTTTAATTGTGAATTTGAGGCCCTTGCCGTTCAGGTTCAACGTTTTATGAAATTCGCATAAGGAAAACTCTGAGCTTTGGCGGTTTAGAAAAATGTTGTTAATGTATTGCATCCTGAACAAAATGTTGCTATGAAATGGATTTGTGGGGGACAAGGTTGCCTCTTTCTCAATATTAACAAACAAAATAGTTTAGTTGGGAGCAAAGGTCACTCCAATAGACAAAAAAATTGATTTGGAAGTAAAAGTAATTCTGACAGGCAAAAACGTTTTTGGGTAGGGCCATTGCACTATAGTTCTCTTTCCATTCCTAGTTGCTTATAATTGGTCCTCCATGAATGGCTCCATGGAAGTACTGGATGTACAAGAAGGAGACTTCTTGTACATTCAGTGGTTGTTGCCTGATCTGCTGGGCGAATCCGGCCTTTTGCCTGCCCACTCAAAACACAATCTCAGTATTCTGTGAGAGGAGAGTTTGAGTGTGACATTTACTTTTAACCATTTCTGAGCACCCTACGGGATAAAACTAAACACAATTAATGTTTTCTATTTACTCTTGTAGCTGTATAACCACCTCGTGGCGTCTCCACATTGGTGCATTTCTGCTCAAGGCACACTAGCCGTGGAGAATTATAGGTTGGTGTCACATTACTCGTGAGTACTTTACTATGCTCCCTGTCTCCTACGAGGTAAATTATATGGGAATATTTTTACTTTATAGCTATATGGACCACTCAGTGGCGGTTCTGTGCATTTCAGCGCAAGACACACTAATCGTGCGGCGTTGATAGGTTGGTGTCATTTTATTTTATTTTTCTTATCACCTTCATATTTCCTACAGGACTTGTGTGTAAATGACTTCATTAATTTGGCAATCTACCTACCCCCGTCATATAGTATTTACTTCCTTTGATGCCAAATTTCAAGCTTGGTACTTGGACCATCCATCAAACCACATTACAAGCTTGGTACTCACGGACATCATTTAGAGGTCACCAGAGGTCGCATCCTAGCATGATCCATGTGACCTGTGGCACTGCCTTTGCGACCCCTGGTCTCAGAGGCTGGCAAAGGCAATGCCAAGAAGAGAACAGTAGTTTAACTGTGCTGTACTGAGAACAATGTACTTTCTGCAGCTCTGGCTGCAAACTAAGGCATTTACCTCTTTGCTGAGATAAACAAATACGTATACAGGAGTGTAATATTGTTATCACTTTCTGGGAGGATTCAGTGTCCCATCGTATGATTTCACCTTGTGTTATGTGATTGGTCAAACGAATATTATGTGATGTCACTTTCGCTACCTCTGGTATTTTGGTGAATTGACGCCCATGTAGGTACTTGGTGCCACTTTGAGAAAAAGGGATTTCTTACCCCTCACCAGGTACCCTGCGGCACTTGTTTCGTCTTCCAGGTAGTAATTCACACTCTTTGCAGGATTCAAAATATTGCTGGGCTCAATATTTCTCGTTTGAATGTCAGCTTGTCAGCTTTTTCTTTTTATTTGTTGTTGTTATGTATCGTGCTTAGTTTTGTATTTTTAATCTCCTATTCATGTTCGTTTTTTTTGTTTTTTTTACTGGTTGTGTTTTATACAATGAGTAACACAGGTTTTTTTAACACAACGAATCTTCACTTCTTTATTATTGATACCACAGGGACCACTTTTCCTCCAAAATGCAACATACACCCCAGGTCCCAACACAATCCAGCGTTTCCTGTGTTTCTGATAAGTACAGCGAATGCCAGCAGTACATCCCAAGATGACTCTTTCCCTTGAGGGACTACTGCACACCATCCTTATGAAAAAAGTAGGCAACCCTCAAAACAGCCATGATCGACAGTCTTCATGCAAGCTGTATCAAACCATTTTTTGTGGTGCTGAGATGCCTGTCAGACTGGTTGAGACCCATTGAAGAGAAAAATGCCCTCCAAAAACGTTTGTGGAATAATCTGAGATTAGACAATGGCGGTCCATGGGACCCTTCCAAACTGTCCGTATAAACGAGTGGCCAAGAACCCATACACTGGTAGGAGCCAAGTAACCTAAGACAAACAGCTGACGAGAGAAAGAGATGGAATGTGCTAACGTACTAAACTGGCATTACATTTTATCAGTCTGCTGTAGCACATCGGAACTCTGTAAGGAGCCCTCACACACCGTGGCACGTCCACACTGCTACCTAGCAAAGAGACAACCAAAGGCCAATCCCTGCGGCAACAATAAAAGTAAAACACACTGGTTAGCCAGGATTACTACATTGTATAAAACAGCTTACATACAGGATTATAGCTGACGGAATAAAACCAACTGTTGCCGAAGCTTAAGCGAAGCAAACCCATGTACTGCGAAAGGCCCTATCTGTCAATCAAAGGTTTCACAACTGCATCCATTATTCTTTGAGTCTCAATGTCTTGCCAACTGTGCAAACTTTCATAGAAAAATGCTACTTGCCCATTAGATGCATCCGATGGGATGCGCAGCTGAACTTCGCAGCTGATACAGGGTGCTCTAAGGATCCTTTTGCCTTATCACGTCTCTTGGGCTTACCCTAGTTGGCTGATCATACCTGGGGTTTATCTTGCTTATATAAGTCTCTGATCTCCTACAACTATGAAGCAGTCTGGATTGATGCTGAGCCATTAGGGGTGTTAGACTGGCAATAATACAAGCTGAGACTAGAGGATGAACATGAACTTCCTTGCTCTTGGTGGGATGTTGTTGTAACCTGCGCTGTCCCTGATGTTCCCCGGGCCCCTCTTTCTGCTTATGTAACAATACTTCCTGTTCATACAACAGGGTCCAGAATGGTTATTGTTTACCCTTAACTCAGCTTTATTAGGCGTAAATAATCCTTGGCACGTTTTCCTTCCTTACAGATTGGAGACGGTATGATGAAAAAATGAAAGATGAAGAGTAACCTCCAGCTATATTCTACTTTTGATGCAATGGCTCTGCCTCAATGTCCAGCTTTAGGGCCCCTGGTTTGTCATTTGTTCTGGGAAACACCAAGGCAGTTGAATATCCACCAAGGATTAAACTCATGTTATTGTTACCTCAGAGGGTTGCAGTTGTGGACCACTTGTCCAAATACAGTGGCATTGAGACAAGCTGCTATGCTGGTGTATGCTCTGCCCTAAAGTAGAGTGGTTCTCAAGCATTACCTAGGAATGTCCATGGAGCCTGACATCAGAGTTTTCTGCCACACTCCAATGCACCCGTCAGGTTCCCAGAAGAATTGTGCAGTGGGAGGAAGGTATCATTCAAGCATCAAAGGAAAGTTCATCCTTTAATGGAAGAAGCGGCTTGAAACCCCTCCAAGCTGGGCAGCAAGAGTGCCTGCCTTCAGTAAACTGCTGTGACATTTTTAAAAAAAAATGTATTAAGCACATGGCTACCCGGGGGCATCCCAGTGCTGAGTAGCGGAAAGTAGAGAAGAACCAGCCAGACAAGGGGAAAAACCAGGTTTTTAACAATTTACGAAAGGCAAGATGGTTGGCTTCCTTGAGCAAATGAAGAGGGAGGGTGTTTCAGAATTTGGCGGCATTGTAGGAGAACAGACGACCCCCACTTCTGCCTTTCATTATTCTAGGAACTGTGGCAAGATGCAGATCGTTTGAGTGGAGTCGTCTGTTAGCACAGTAGGGCAGAGCAATAGAAAGATTGATGGAGGGGCCCTTTCTGGCTAACGTCTTATGTACAATGCACATGGCCTTGAAATTAACTCTCTCCCTGATGGGTAGCCAGTGCAGAGATTTCAGGGCTGATTTTGCAGATTGGCATTTCAGGATGTCCAGAAGAATTCTGGCTGCCCAGTTTTGTACCGTCTGGAGTCTTGAGAAGGTCACGCATGGGGCCCCTAGGTAGAGGACATTCCCGTAGTCCAGACGCGGTAGAATGCGTGCCTAGACCATGAGCTTCCTTGCCTGGAATGGGAGTAGTGGGAGGGCTTTGCGGAGCATCTTTAAGATGCCATAGCAGGAGGCTGCCAGATTACGTGCCTGGACCTTGAAAGTCATGTCTTGATCCAGCCAGACACCCAGGTTTTTTATTTGAGTCTTAGGGGCCGGAACGGGGCTCAAGTTGGCCGGCCACATTATATTGGGGTCAAAAAGAGACAGGTTCCCCAAAATCATAATCTCCGTTTTTTCTCCATTAAATTTCAGGAAGGAGTTGTTCATCTATTTGGCTACCTCTTCCAGACAAGAAGAGAGGCTGGGTGAGGAGTTGTCAGCTTGGTTGAGTCTCATCACAAGTTGTGTATCGTCTGCGTAGGTCACTAGGTGTACCCCGAAAGGCAGCACGATCTCTGCTAGCGGGCTCAAATAAATGTCAAATAGGGGGGGGCTCAAGGATGATCCCTAAAGGACTCCACAGCAGAGAGGCATCTGTTTTGAGGTTGCCTCAGCGTCGAAGAATCTATCCTCCAGGATGGACTGCAGCCATGTCAAAGAGACCCCGGTCACCCCCAGTCTTGTAAGTCTATGGACCAAGATTTGGTGGTTGACCGTGTTAAAGGTAGCACAGAGATCTAAGAGGATAATCACAGTGGAGCCTCCATGGTCCAAGATTTTTTAGACTCTTCGACTACTGATAACAGGGCCGTTTCTGTTCCTTGGAGTGGCCAAAAGCCAGTCTGTGACGGGTGGAGGAGATTGTGAGTCTCTAAGAAAGCAGACAGCACTGAATTAACATATTTTTCTGCTATTTTGCTGATCCCTGGGAGAAGTGAGATGGGACGATCGTTTGCCATGGAATCAGGGTCAAGGCTAATCGTTTTAGAAGTGCTGAGACTTCCTCCATCTCTTTCCTTTGATGTGGGATGTGCCTACTTCTTTACTCAGCATTATGCTCTTCCTTGCATATAGACACCACTAGTCTTAATACTGGAAGTCCTGCTGCCTGGAATGCTGGCAGTGCTACCCCTTACCCTGAGGAACATCGGTTGGAGATCACCGCCAGCCAAATATGGGATAACGGTTTAGTCTCTAGAGTCGACCTGCTCACATCATTCATAAGAGTTCTAGGTACACAAATACAAGTTGCTGCAGCTGAACTGAGGCATGGAGAATCGACAAGCGATAGCCCCATTTACCTTTTACTGGCCCTGTGATATGTAATCTACTGGAAGTTTGCTTGTGTTCTGTCAGTGACAAACTAGTTTGTTCCACTAGCATCAACCTAACAGCCTGCAAACTGAACAGGGATTAGCAGAGCTATTTTAAGGTCCTGCTCGCCACAAGAGCGGTACGTTCTCCATCACATGTAATGCACCCACTTAATTGATTAAATAAGAAAGAAATTGGCAGCAGTCTGAAGGCTCACATTTTGAGAACACAAAGCCCTAAGAAAACGTATAAGGTAGCACAGACATATGATATTATCAATATGTGGCACTAACTAAAACCCAATCCTGCAAATTGATTTTTGCTAACATGTGCAGGCCTATTTCAAAATGCAAACTAAAATGCTGCCAAATGTTGAATGGCTACAAGCAGTCTCTCCATAGAATGCTGCAGCACAAAGATACCCAGTCCTAACAGCTGTTGCACCCTAACGTACGAAACCCCACAAAGAACTATACTTCAGAGGTTGAGCTTCAGGCTCCAAATAAAAAATTTACACCGGCTTCTAATAGCAGGCACAGAGTTAAACGCCGGCTGCTTACAAAACCCCAGGGAAATTAGCACTTATCTATGAGATAATGGCTCCCCATTTACCCCTCTGCAGACCGCAGATAGCAGAGTGAACACACTCTCTGTAGCCCCCAACTCAACAGACGTTTACCTATAGCCACCAAAACTGCTGATATATTCAGTAACAATCGATAACATTTTTAGATATTTTGTGTTGAAATAGCCCTCAAACAAGTAAGTGGATAGCAGAGCATAGTGAGCAGGCGGATGAGCACCCACCTACGAAAAATGCCACCCTGTTCACCCATCTGCTGACCCCGTCTACACAAAGACACGTGTGAGAAGTTGGCCTGATATATGATGCTCACTAATTCTAGTGATCACCTTGTATCAGTCCAAACAACCCTTATGGTGATTGGTTGTAAGTCAACCTTATAGATCAGCTATCCTAATGGTAGCATGGACAAAGCAGTCTTAGGCTAAACTCTTTTGGCATGTGAAGCCAGCTGTGTTACCACATATAACCCCTTGAATACCAAATGAAAGGACACCACACAGGTAGTTATGAAAATAAACAAGATATTTATTAACTAACATACACCTCTGAACTCTTTATGAGATCACAGGGCTAAGCACATGACAAGACTCTTAAGAAAAATACGTTAAGTTGCACAAATTACAATGGTGCCCTAGGGGCACGACAAACCATATACTAAGTAAATGGTATGAGGAAATCGATAAAAGGAATGGAGCTGTCCAGAGGCTGTAGGATCGCTGGGACTACACTATCCTAACCTGAGGTAAGTAATAGGAGGCCCACGGGACGCGTGTGCAGAGTGTGAACTCACACGCGAGATGCGTAACAAAGTCAATGGACAGTACAAATTACGAAAAGCTAAGTATTAGACAGTTCCGACTAGCTAGGACTAAAACAACTGGAATTCTGGACACTAGGAGAGTCAATCTACCCTTGAGCACCAAAATGCTCTTGTTACCTCACCCACGGGCTGTGGGTGTATAGGTGTCAAAGTGTGTCGGGTTTCCGCGTTGAAGTCTATGCAGCCTGGAAGAAAAGATGCTGCAGGCGGCCAGATGGAAGATGTCCGGAGTGATCCAAGGGTGGATCAAAGAAGATGAAGACCTGAAAGCAGAGGGGACAAGGTTCACAGTCTCTAGCCAGTGACTGGAGTGGAACCAGGAAGGAACCAGATGCTGTCGTCGCGATCAGGTGAAGAGTGGACGCTTGACTCTGCAGCCACGTGGACCAGGTGGTGTCTTCGACAACCAGGATGGAGGCACAAGCTGTCCCACGCAGGTTCTCACTGTTGGCAGTGTTGGATCCGGATTCGGCGTCAACAGGCCTTGGCAAAGGCAACCCACGCAGTGAGTAGAAAAGGCATCTGGAGCGGACCAGGAGGGTCCGGGGTGCTTCTCCTTTGCAGGGAAGCAGGGGCCAGTCTGGAGCAACCAGACCAGTGGTGTGAATTTCAAGGCTCGTTGTCTAGGAGGCCACTAGCCAGCCGACAAGTGACCAGACAATGCGTCAAGCAGCAATCAAGCAAAAGGACCCCAAGCAGATCTCGTGGATGCTGGAGGGCTGATCTTCTGTGCAGGAGCTGCTTGGGGCTGGGGCTTCTCAATCCCCAAAGAACTTTGTCGAGGATGCCTCTGAAGTGGTGCTGGAAGCGAAGTGCAGTTTCTCCAAGATGGCCGGTCCCACGTGTCTCGTCGCACCCACGGATCTCAGCTGTGCTGCAGATGTAGGTAGAGGTCGGAGAGGTCTGGAAGTCCAGGTCTCGTCGGGCTCTGAAGTCTGGATCCGCTCGGGAAGACGACAAAGTGAACCGCTGGAACGCTTGATGGTGCCTGCTTGTGCAGGGTGGTCACTCCTTGGAAACAAGGGAGATTTCTTCAGTCTTCTGTGGAGCAGAATGTCGAAGTCCAGAGTTTCTTCTTGTAGAGTTTCAGATCAGGATAATCTAAGTTGGAATGGGACCAGCTCCTACCTTTATTCTCCTAAAGGGGGCTGTACTATGACTAGGTCCCTCCTATGGGTGGGACCAGGAAGGGGGGTGGTTACACCCCCTATCCTCTGTCCGGTTTCGCGCCAGAGCTGGGGCTGGAGTGCCCCAGCAACTGGTATGAACCGGTGTATGCACAGGGCACCTTGTGTGCCCCAGGCATGTCTCATTCCTTTCAGGCCTGTCCTACCTAATACACTAAATCCTGTCTGGGGTGGTGCTAGCACCTCCCAAGGCAGGAAACCCTTTGTCCAAGCCTCCCTCGCTGGAAGGACTCCCAGCAGCAGGAGGTCAGACTTGTGTCTGTGGTGGCAGCATCCATTTTGTGATCCTGAGGCTCGAGTTAACTTTAACCGGGGCTCACAGTTACATACATGTTGTGTTCCTCTAAAAGGGTGGAATGCTACCCCCGTCGCCGGAACTGGTGAGGGGGTAGTATTCCAATTCGTATGACACCTTACTCGACATGTTTTGATAATGCATTGCCACAGTTAGCAATAACCGCGAGGTTATAATGCACTTAAGAGTATATGGTATAGCGTTATCATGGAAACAGCTAAAGGACTTGGTTCCGAAAGCTGCAGACAGGCTCAGCTCATGCCAGAGCACTATCTCACATAATTCCAAGCACTCTGCCTCCAGGATTGTTAAGGCCTGCCATAGGAGTGACTTGTAGGAGTATATGTGTCCGTTTTAGGTTTAGATATAGGTATACTATATCTAAAGCAAAGGGTGATTACACCACCTTGCCCCAGCTGATTGATCAGCCAGTTGTGTCAGATTTGGATGGCCAGCCAGGGGTGACATAATACATGCTGCAGCCCCTGGTAGGCCTTGGGTTCACTTATGCCCTGGGTACCTATGGTACACTGTACAAGGACTTACAAGAGTTACCCAATACCAATTGGTAAATGCACCTAAAGTACATGGATGTCAATTTAGAGAGAGAACAGCTAGGCTGTGGGTCTGATTAGCAGGCCCACCGCCAGGGAAAGTCGTAAACCAGTGAAGCAAAAAGCAAAAATCTGGGGTGACCATAGGATTGCAGACCCTACTCTCCTACATAACCCCTCCCCAAACTTAGAGACATTAAACTAACCTTGACCGGGTGAGTCTTCTTGTTCTAAGTGGAAGTACCTGGAGAGACCATCTGCATTGCCATGGTCAGTTCCTGGTCTGTGCTCCACTGTAAAGTCCATCCCCTGTAGGGAAATGGACCACCTAAGAAGTTTGGGGTTTTCACCCTTCATTTGATTTAGCAACAAGAGGGGCTTATGGTCTGTCTGAATCTTGAAGTGAGTTCCAAACAAGTATGGCCTCAAGTTCTTCAGGGCCCGAACCACAGCAAAGGCCTCCCTCTCAATAGCTGCCCAACGTTTCTCTCTAGGGGTCAGCCTTCTACTTATAAAAGCAATGGGCTGGTGATGACAATCAATATTCAGTTGAGATAGAACAGCTCCCACACCCAACTCAGAAGCATCTGTTTGGACAATGAAAGGTTTGGAATAGTCTGGACTCTTGAGAATAGGTGCAGTGCACATGGCCTGCTTTAGGTCATCGAATGCCTTTTGACAGCTAACTGTCCACTGAACTTTCTTTGGCATTTTCTTACTTGTCAGGTCATTAAGTGGGGTCACAATGGTCCCATAATTTCTGACAAATTTCCTATAGTAACCAAACAGGCCCAAGAAAGCTCTGACCTGTGTCTGGGTGGTTGGAGGAGCCCAGTCCTTTATGGCCTGTATCTTGCTCTCCAATGGTTGAAACTGGCCTCCACCTACAAGGTGGCCCAGGTACACAACTTGACTCTGCCCTATCTGGCACTTGGTAGCCTTGATAGTGAGGCCTGCCTTTTGCAGGGCCTCCAAAACTTTCCTCAGGTGGATCAGGTGATCCTCCCAGGTGGAGCTAAAGACAGCAATATCATCTAGATATGCTGCACAAAAGTCATCCAGCCCAGTGAGAACTTGGTTCACCAACCTTTGAAAAGTGGCAGGTGCATTTTCAAACCAAAGGGCATCACCACAAACTGGTAATGACCTCCTGGGGTAGAAAATGCTGTTTTGGCCTTGGCATCCTCAGCTAACCTGATTTGCCAATAACCAGCTGTCAGGTCAAATGTACTCAATAATTTGGCAGAAGCCAATTTATCTATGAGTTCATCTGCTCTTGGTATTGGATGGGCATCTGTCTTAGTGGCAGCATTGTGACCCCTGTAGTCTACACAAAACCTCAGCTCTCTCTTACCATCCTGGGTGTGAGGTTTTGGCACTAGAACTACAGAACTAGCCCAAGGGCTCTCTGAGGGTTCAATGACTCCCAATTCCAATATCTTTTGTACTTCTTTCTTTATGCAGCCCCTGACGTGGTTTGGTTGACTGTAGATTTTACTCTTTATAGGCAGACTGTCACCAGTGTCCACCTCATGGGTGCACCAGTTTGTCTGACTGGGTGTCAGAGAGAACATTTGTCTAAAGGATTGAAGAACATGTTTGAAATCCTGTTGCTGATGTTCAGAGAGGCTGTCAGAAAAGACCCCACCATCTACTGACCCATCATCAGGGTTCTGAGTGAGCAGGTCTGGGAGAGGGTCACTCTCTTCCTCCTGTCCCTCATCTGTGGCCATGAGCAAGCCCATGTCCTCCCTGTCAACAAATGCCTTGAGCCTGTTCACATGAAGTACTCTGTGAGGGCTCCTGGGAGTTCCAAGGTCCACCAGGTAGGTGACCTCTCCCTTTTGTTCAATTATGGTATGGGGTCCAGACCATTTGTCTTGGAGAGCTGTTGGGGCCACTGGCTCCAACACCCACACCTTCTGTCCAGGCTGGTAAACAGTAAGGACAGCCTTTTGGTCATGCCAAACTTTTTGAAGTTCTTGGCTGGCCTCAAGGTTTTTGGATGCCTTCTCCATGTACTCTTCCATCCTGGAGCGGAGACCAAGTACATAGTCCACTATGTCAAGTTTCGGCTTTTTGAGAGGTAACTCCCATCCTTCCTTCACAAGACATAGGGGTCCTCTTACAGGATGCCCAAATAGAAGCTCAAAAGGGCTGTCGCCAACCCCCTTCTGTGGGACCTCTCTGTCAGCAAACAGAAGGCAGGGTAAAAGGATGTCCCATCTTCGCCTAAGCTTTTCAGGTAACCCTTTTATCATCCCTTTTAGGGTCTTGTTGAATCTCTACACAAGCCCATTGCACCATGGATGATAGGGGGTGGTGAATTTGTAATTTACACCACACTCCTTCCACATTGCAGTCAAGTATCCTGACATAAAGTTTGCACCTCTGTCAGAGACAAGCTCATTAGGAAACCCCACTCTGGAGAAAACTCCAAGTAGGGCCCTGGCCAAAACAGGAGCTGTAGTGGTCCTAAGGGGGATAGCTTCTGGATACCTGGTGGCATGATCCACTACCACCAGCATACATCTGTGCCCAGATGCTGTTGGGGGGTCCATTGGTCCAACAATGTCAATCCCCACTCTTTCAAAGGGTACCCCACCACAGGTAGTGGTATAAGGGGGGCCTTTGTTGTGCCACCTGATTTGCCACTGGCTTGACGGGTGACACATGAGCGCCAAAACTCTTTGGTGTCTTCAGACATATGAGGCCAGTGAAAGTGTGGGACAAGTCTTTCCCAAGTCTTGTTGTGGCCTAAGTGACCTGCAAGGGGAATCTCATGGGCTAAGGTAAGAAGGAAACCTTTCAGAGACAAAGGGATGACCAGCCTCCTGGTAGCACCAGGCTTGGGGTCTCTTGCCTCAGAGTATAGGAGTCCATCATCCCAGTACACCTTGTGGGTACCTGTAGCATTCCCTGCAGCCTCAGCAGCAGACTGCTGTCTGAGGGATTCAAGAGAGGAACATTCTAACTGTGCCTGCCTCAAGTCTGCCCTGGAAGGTCCCTCTGTCCCAAGAAACTCAACCTGTTCAGGTTCAAGCTCTTCTAGGACAGTTCCTTCTGGGGTCTTTGGGTCAGCCTCCTGAGAGGGGTGATCCTCACCTTGAGGCAGGATCCAGCACTTGTTCAGCTGGGCATTTCTTGGCCCGTGACCTGGTCACAGCAAGGACATGTGCTGACAAACCTAACATCTCCACATGAGTCCTATACTCCACATCTGACCATAAGGAGGATTCCAAATCATTGCCCAACAGACAGTCCACTGGGAGGTCTGAACTAACTACAACCCTTTTGAGGCCAGTTACCCCTCCCCAGGAGAAATTAACAACTGCCATACTGTGATTGGTAGTGACATTACTAGCATTGGTCACTAGGTAGTCTGAACCTAGTATTACCTGATCAGGGTCCACAAAGTTTGGTGTCACCATAGTGACACTGGCACAAGTGTCCCTGTAGGCCTGAGCCATTTTTCCATTGATTAAAGGCGTTTGTCTGTATTTGCCCAGAGTACTTGGACTTACAGTAGGGGTCATATCCATGTCCCCTGTACAAACAAGAACAGCCTGAGTAGGTATCCTGACTAAGTCAGAACCCACCTCAGTTCCTAGGGTTAACCCAACTATAGCCTTGGGGGTGCACTACCACTACTAACTGTACTAAGGGATGCAGGTGCCTTAGGGGCAGTAGTGGTAGGAGCTGTGCCTTTCTTGGTGAACTCACTAACCCAGTGAGTCTTACTTTTACAGTATTGGCTGCATGGTTTTCTTGGGCCTTCAGTCTTCTTCTTTTGGGAATTCTGGGACCCACCCTCCTTAGATTGTTGGGACCCTGTTGAAGATTTCTGGTCATTTTCCTGATTCTGATTACCCTTTTGGTCTGCTTTCTTTTGGCCACCACCCTGGTTCTGGTTCTGCTGCTTGACCCTTGTCCTGACCCATCTGTCTGCCTTCTTTCCCAATTCTTGGGGAGAGGTCAGATCTGTGTCAATCAAGTGCTGATGCAACAACTGGTTCTGACAATTATTTAGGATTTGCTCTCTCATAATTAGATTATACAATCCTGTGTAATCAGTAACTTTACTTCCCAGTAAGCAGCCTTCCAAAGCCTTAGTGGCACAATCAACAAAATCAGTCCGATCCCGAGACTGAGTTTTCTGGGTGTCTCTGAACATCAACCTGTACTGTTCAGTTGTTAAGCCAAACCCATCAATCAGTGCAGTTTTCAGGACTTGGTAATCATTAGCATCCTCATCTCTAACAGTGAGGAGCTTATCTCTACCTTTACCTTCAAAGGAGAGCCACAATATAGCTGCCCACTGACTCTGGGGGATGCACTGGACAGTGCAGGCCCTCTCCAAAGCAGTCATCCATTTGTGGATGTCATCCCCTTGTTTAAAGGGGGGCACTATTTTGCTCAGGTGTCTAGTATCAAAACTCCTGTCTTTATCTCTAGGGATAATGCTGCCACCAGTGGGGTCTGCCCCACTCAATTTCTGCTCTCTGGCAAAGGCAAGTATCTCTTTGGCCAGGGCAAGTTCTTCCCTTTCAATCCTCAGATTCACTCCCTTCATCTTAGCTTCATGTTCTCTTCTCTGAGGGGATGTCATCCCTCTCTGAGAAGATGCCTGCGAGACATGGGTGTGAATAGATCTGTTAGAGCCTCTGGAGTGAGACCTAACTCGTCTATTCGAAAGGTTAGGCCTGCTTATGGATAGGTCTAGGGCTCCCCTAGCTCCATCCCCATTAGGCTTAAGTTGGCCCTGGTAAGTCTACTGACTCTAACTGGACCGGTGTCTACCTCTCCATCAGAGGACTCTCCATCCTCCTCACCATTTAAATTTTCTGTTTCAGGGAGGTTAGACTCAGGGTCACCTACTAAGGGGGGCATGCTTCCATCTGTAGGATCAGAGGGGCCTGGATTAGAAGCCCTTCTAGCATCATATATCTCTAAGAGACCTATCAGAAAAGGAAGGGTAGGGTTAGAACCCTGTTTCAGTTTCCTGGAGGTACACAATTGTCTCATCTCCTGGAAGCTGAGGGCTGCATATCTTGAAATGACCTGTGGAGGGTCAATATTCACAAGGGGAGCCACTGTGTTCTCTCCTGTGATAGACATGCTTTCTAGTGAGGTGTAAGTGGTGCACTTACCTACACTATGGGTTTTCCTACTGATGCCTTGCTAAGAGTTGTAGTCAGGGTGTGCTACTCCCTTTCTACTACAACAGCGGGTTCAGTAGAACTCAGAGTATTTCTAAGCTTTGTTATATGTACCTATGGTACCTATGTGATCTTTCAAATGATATCTCAAGATTATATTTGGTAAAAACAACAGCAACTCAAATCCCAACCGCTGCACACCAATGTGAGAAGTTGGCTTGATATATGATGCTCACTAATTCTAGTGATCACCTTGTATCAGTCCAAACAACCCTTATGGTTATTGGTTGTAAGTCAACCTTATAGACCAGCTATCCTAATGGTAGCATGGACAAAGCAGTCTTAGGCTAAACTCTTTTGGCATGTGAAGCCAGCTTTGTTACCACATATAACCCCTTGAATACCAAATGAAAGGACACCACACAGGTAGTTTTGAAAATAAACAAGATATTTATTAACTAACATACACCTCTGAACTCTTTATGAGATCACAGGGCAAAGCACATGACAAGACTCTTAAGAAAAATACGTTAAGTTGCACAAATTACAATGGTGCCCTAGGGGCACGAAAAACCATATACTAAGTAAATGGTATAAGGAAATCGATAGAAGGAATGGAGCTGTCCAGAGGCTGTAGGATCACTGGGACTACACTATCCTAACCTGAGGTAAGTAATAGGAGGCCCAAGGGACGCGTGTGCAGAATGTGAACTCACACGCGAGATGCGTAACAAAGTCAATGGACAGTACAAATTACGAAAAGGTAAGTATTAGACAGTTCCGACGAGCTAGGACTAAAACGACTGGAAATCTGGACACTAGGAGAGTCAATCTACCCTTGTGCACCGAAATGCTCTTGTTACCTCACCCACGGGCTGCGGGTGCATAGGTGTCAAAGTGTGTCGGGTTTCCGCGTTGAAGTCTATGGAGCTTGGAAGAAAAGATGCTGCAGGCGGCCAGATGGAAGATGTCCAGAGTGATCCAAGGGTGGATCAAGGAAGACGAAGACCTGAAAGCAGAGGGGACAAGGTTCACTAGCCAGTGACTGGAGTGGAACCAGGAAGGAAGCAGATGCTGTCGTCGCGATCAGGTGAAGAGTGGACGCTTGACTCTGCAGCCACGTGGACCAGGTGGTGTCTTCGACGACCAGGATGGAGGCACGAGCTGTCCCATGCAGGCTCTCGCTGTCGGCGGTGTTGGATCCGGATTCATCGACAACAGGCCTTGGCAAAGGCAACCCACGTGGTGAGTGGAAAAGGCATCTGGAGCGGACCAGGAGGGTCCGGGGTGCTTCTCCTTTGCAGGGAAGCAGGGGCCAGTCTGGAGCAACCAGCGGTGTGGATTTCAAGAATCGTCATCTAGGAGGCCACTAGCCACTAGTGACCAGACAAAGCGTTGAGCAGCAATCAAGCAAAAGGGCCCCACACAGATCTTGTGGATGCTGGAGGGCTGATCTTCTGTGCAGGAGCTGCTCGGGGCTGGGGCTTCTCAATCCCCAAAGCACTTTGTCAAGGATGCCTCTGAAGTCGTGCTGGAAGCGAAGTGCAGTTTATCCAAGATGGCCGGTCCCACGTGTCTCGTCGCACCAACGTATCTCAGCTGTGCTGCAGATGTAGGCAGAGGTCGGAGAGGTTTGGAATTCCAGGTCTCGTCGGGCTCTGAAGTCTGGATCCACTCAGGAAGACGACAAAGTGAACCGCTAGAACGCTTGATGGTGCCTGCTTGTGCAGGTTGGTCACTCCTTGGCCACAAGGGAGATTTCTTCAGTCTTCTGTGGAGCAGGACGTCGAAGTCCAGAGTTTCGTCTTGTAGAGTTTCAGATCAGGATAATCTAATTTGGAATGGGACCAGCTCCTACCTTTATTCTCCTAAAGGGGGCTGTACTATGACTAGGTCCCTCCTATGGGTGGGACCAGGAAGGGGGGTGGTTACACCCCCTATTCTTTGTCTGGTTTCGCGCCAGAGCTGGGGCTGGAGTGCCCCAGCAACTGGTTTGAACCGGTGTATGCACAGGGCACCTTGTGTACCCCAGGCATGTCTCATTCCTTTCAGGCCTGTCCTACCTAATACACTAAATCCTGTCTGGGGTGGTGCTAGCACCTCTCAAGGCAGGAAACCCTTTGTCCAAGCCTCCCTCGCTGGAAGGACTCCCAGCAGCAGGAGGTCAGACTTGTGTCTGATGTGGCAGCATCCATTTTGTGATGCTGAGGCTCAAGTTAACTTTAACCGGGGTTCACAGTTACATACATGTCGTGTCCCTCTAAAAGGGTGGAATGCTACCCCCGTCGCCAGAACTGGCAAAGGTGTAGTATTCCAATTTGTATGACACCTTACTCGACATGTTTTGATAATATGCCAAAGTTAGCAATAACCGCAAGGTTATAATGCACTTAAGAGTATATGGTATAGCGTTATCATGGAAACAGCTAAAGAACTTGGTTCCGAAAGCTCCAGACAGGCTCAGCTCATGCCAGAGCACTATCTTACATAATTCCAAGCACTCTGCCTCCAGGATTGTTAAGGCCTGCCATCGGAGTGACTTATAGGAGTATATGTTTCCATTTTAGGTTTAGATATAGGTATACTATATCTAAAGCAAAGGGTGATTACACCACCTTACCCCTGCTGATTGATCAGCCAGTTGTGTCAGATTTGGATGGCCAGCCAGGGGTGGCATAATACATGCTGCAGCCCCTGGTAGGCCTTGGGTTCACTTATGCCCTGGGTACCTATGTACAAGGACTTATAAGAGTGACCCAATACCAATTGGTAAATGCACCTAAAGTACATGGATGTCAATTTAGAGAGCGAACAGCTAGGCCGTGGGTCTGATTAGCAGGCCCACAGCCAGGGAAAGTCGTAAACCAGTGAAGCAAAAAGCAAAATTCTGGGGTGACCATAGGATTGCAGACCCTACTCTCCTACAACACGTACATAGTATCAGTCATGTCGATACATCCCACAACGAGCAAGTGACTTATGAGGCATTATTGATGAATATCACACCTTTCCTTGAGGGCAGACACCGTCCTGAAAATAAAATGCTAAGCGACCAGCTGAGTAAGACAGAAAACTGAATGGAATTAAAGAGGGTGCATTAACTTTAACCAAAACCCCCAGTTTCGCACACCATGAGCTGTGTCTGCTTAAGATACCCTAGTTCGACAACTACAACCAGGAACAGTCCTGATGTACCATTTATCCCTGGAGCATCACAGGATGCTTTCACATAATATACTACCACAGTCACAAGCTAGGAAGGAGAGCACCTCTGTCATGGCCACCCTGGGGGTAAAAAAACCCGACAAACCTACAAAAACCTCTAAGTGCATCCGAATTGCACCTGACCACCTTCTAAAATGCTCCACTTAGAATTGCACTTCAGAACACCACACAGGTTATATGGTCACAATATAATGCACCGTTCCACTACACTGCAGCCTTGAAACTCCTCCTCTCACAGGTGGCAAAGACACCACAGGAAGCCCTACTCACCACCATCGCCATTGCTTGTCTTCACCTGCCCTCCCTTGCGGCCCCCCCTTTTTTTCTTCTGTGTCCCGTCCCCTCGCCCATTGGCCACCCTGCTCCCGCCTCCCAGCTGCTCCTCCCTCTCACTTCGCCTCTTATGGAGGACGCCAACGGAAGCGCAGCGGACGCCCTGCTGGCGCCCCAAAAGCACGTCAAAGGCAAGCCCGTCTGCACCCGTCCGCGCTTGGACCACGCCCAGCGCCAGAACCCCTGGACCCCGCGCCCCCCGCAACGCCAGACTGCACTACGACTCCAGCACCCTCCACGCACTCAACACCGGACGAGACCACCCTCGCTACCGGGCCATCCCGAAGCAAACCCAGGGACCTTTTACCTGCCGGAACTGCATATTCATCAGCATCCATCCCACCAAACCACCAACCAGAGAACCCAACCACCCCTGCGACCTCCACCCGCACCAGTCGCCTGACCACCTGGTCCACCGTTAACGACGAAGACACCATCTAAACCATGAACTCCATCCACTCCGGATCTCCATCCGACCCTTGCCCTCACCACGTTTTCAACAAAGCCAGCACAACCATCGCGCCTCACCTCTGGAAAACAATCAACATCTTTTTTGAGACAGCAACCTTCCCGGAAAGCTGGAAGCACACCAAGATAAACGCCCTACTGAAGAAACCCAAGGCAGACCCCAAGGACCTCAAGAACTTCCGGCCCATCTCCCTGCTTCCATTCCCGGCAAAAGTGACAGAGAAGATTGTCAACAAACAGCTAACTGCTACCTCGAAAACAACAACATC
>NW_028242888.1:0-51909 GCF_964263255.1 Lissotriton vulgaris
CAAAATTGGAGCTTTTGAGTAAGCAAAACTCTGTAAAATGGCAATTTTGGTCACTGTGAGGGTTTAAAAAGTGGTTATTCAACATGAGGCACGATCCAATTGACATTTTGAATCATTTTTGGTACAGTCCAAAAAATCAATTTTCGGATGAAAAACGATGACTCCGGACCTGTCGAACGATCCCAAAATGGTCAATATGGATGACATTTTAACATTTAATCTTTAGACTCTAAATGACTGTTGGATGTGAATTATGACTTTGTCAACTAAAATAAGTGTGTTTTAAAGTCATTTCTGTGCCTGAAACGGGTCAAAATTGAAGCTTTTGAGTAAGCAAAACTCTTTAAAAATGGCAATTTTGGTCACTTTGAGGGTTTAAAAGTGGCTATTCAACATGAGGCACGATCCAATTGACATTTTGAATCATTTTTGGTACAGTCCAAAAAATCATTTTTCGGATGAAAAACGATGACTCCGACCTGTCGAACGATCCCAAAATGGTCAATATGGACGAAATTTTAACATTTAATCTTTTGACTCTAAATGACTGTTGGATGTGAATTATGACTTTGTCAACTAAAATAAATGTGTTTGAAGTCATTTCTGTGCCTGAAACGGGTCAAAATTGAAGCTTTTGAGTAAGCAAAACTCTGTAAAAATGGCAATTTTGGTCACTGTGAGGGTTTAAAAAGTGGTTATTCAACATGAGGCACGATCCAATTGACATTTTGAATCATTTTTGGTACAGTCCAAAAATCAATTTTCGGATGAAAAACGATGACTCCGGACCTGTCGAACATCCCAAAATGGTCAATATGGACGAAATTTTAACATTAATCTTTTGACTCTAAATGACTGTTGGATGTGAATTATGACATTGTCAACTAAAATAAGTGTGTTTTAAAGTCTTTCTGTGCCTGAAACGGGTCAAAATTGGAGCTTTTGAGTAAGCAAAACTCTGTAAAAATGGCAATTTTGGTCACTGTGAGGGTTTAAAAAGTGGTTATTCAACATGAGGCACGATCCAATTGACATTTTGAATCATTTTTGGTACAGTCCAAAAAATCAATTTTCGGATGAAAAACGATGACTCCGGACCTGTCGAACGATCCAAAATGGTCAATATGGATGAAATTTTAACATTTAATCTTTTGACTCTAAATGACTGTTGGATGTGAATTATGACTTTGTCAACTAAAATAAGTGTGTTTAAAGTCATTTCTGTGCCTGAAACGGGTCAAAATTGAAGCTTTTGAGTAAGCAAAACTCTTTAAAAATGGCAATTTTGGTCACTTTGAGGGTTTAAAAAGTGGCTATTCAACATGAGGCACGATCCAATTGACATTTTGAATCATTTTTGGTACAGTCCAAAAAATCATTTTTCGGATGAAAAACGATGACTCCGGACCTGTCGAACAATCCCAAAATGGTCAATATGGATGAAATTTTAACATTTAATCTTTTGACTCTAAATGACTGTTGGATGTGAATTATGACTTTGTCAACTAAAATAAGTGTGTTTAAAGTCATTTCTGTGCCTGAAACGGGGTCAAAATTGAAGCTTTTGAGTAAGCAAAGACTCTGTAAAAATGGCAATTTTGGTCACTGTGAGGGTTTAAAAAGTGGCTATTCAACATGAGGCACGATCCAATTGACATTTTGAATCATTTTTGGTACAGTCCAAAAAATCAATTTTCGGATGAAAAACGATGACTCCGGACCAGTCGAACGATCCCAAAATGGTCAATATGGACGAAATTTTAACATTTAATCTTTTGACTCTAAATGACTGTTGGATGTGAATTATGACTTTGTCAACTAAAATAAGTGTGTTTAAAGTCATTTCTGTGCCTGAAACGGGTCAAAATTGAAGCTTTTGAGTAAGCAAAACTCTGTAAAAATGGCAATTTTGGTCACTGTGAGGGTTTAAAAAGTGGTTATTCAACATGAGGCACGATCCAATTGACATTTTGAATCATTTTTGGTACAGTCCAAAAAATCAATTTTCGGATGAAAAACGATGACTCCGGACCTGTCGAACGATCCCAAAATGGTCAATATGGACGAAATTTTAACATTTAATCTTTTGACTCTAAATGACTGTTGGATGTGAATTATGACTTTGTCAACTAAAATAAGTGTGTTTGAAGTCATTTCTGTGCCTGAAACGGGTCAAAATTGAAGCTTTTGAGTAAGCAAAACTCTGTAAAAATGGCAATTTTGGTCACTGTGAGGGTTTAAAAAGTGGTTATTCAACATGAGGCACGATCCAATTGACATTTTGAATCATTTTTGGTACAGTCCAAAAATCAATTTTCGGATGAAAAACGATGACTCCGGACCTGTCGAACGATCCCAAAATGGTCAATATGGATGAAATTTTAACATTTAATCTTTTGACTCTAAATGACTGTTGGATGTGAATTATGACTTTGTCAACTAAAATAAGTGTGTTTAAAGTCATTTCTGTGCCTGAAACGGGTCAAAATTGAAGCTTTTGAGTAAGCAAAACTCTTTAAAAATGGCAATTTTGGTCACTTTGAGGGTTTAAAAAGTGGCTATTCAACATGAGGCACGATCCAATTGACATTTTGAATCATTTTTGGTACAGTCCAAAAAATCATTTTTCGGATGAAAAACGATGACTCCGGACCTGTCGAACAATCCCAAAATGGTCAATATGGATGAAATTTTAACATTTAATCTTTTGACTCTAAATGACTGTTGGATGTGAATTATGACTTTGTCAACTAAAATAAGTGTGTTTAAAGTCATTTCTGTGCCTGAAACGGGTCAAAATTGAAGCTTTTGAGTAAGCAAGACTCTGTAAAAATGGCAATTTTGGTCACTGTGAGGGTTTAAAAAGTGGCTATTCAACATGAGGCACGATCCAATTGACATTTTGAATCATTTTTGGTACAGTCCAAAAAATCAATTTTCGGATGAAAAACGATGACTCCGGACCAGTCGAACGATCCCAAAATGGTCAATATGGACGAAATTTTAACATTTAATCTTTTGACTCTAAATGACTGTTGGATGTGAATTATGACTTTGTCAACTAAAATAAGTGTGTTTAAAGTCATTTCTGTGCCTGAAACGGGTCAAAATTGAAGCTTTTGAGTAAGCAAAACTCTGTAAAAATGGCAATTTTGGGTCACTGTGAGGGTTTAAAAGTGGTTATTCAACATGAGGCACGATCCAATTGACATTTTGAATCATTTTTGGTACAGTCCAAAAAATCAATTTTCGGATGAAAAACGATGACTCCGGACCTGTCGAACGATCCCAAAATGGTCAATATGGACGAAATTTTAACATTTAATCTTTTGACTCTAAATGACTGTTGGATGTGAATTATGACTTTGTCAACTAAAATAAGTGTGTTTGAAGTCATTTCTGTGCCTGAAACGGGTCAAAATTGAAGCTTTTGAGTAAGCAAAACTCTGTAAAAATGGCAATTTTGGTCACTGTGAGGGTTTAAAAAGTGGTTATTCAACATGAGGCACGATCCAATTGACATTTTGAATCATTTTTGGTACAGTCCAAAAAATCAATTTTCGGATGAAAAACGATGACTCCGGACCTGTCGAACGATCCCAAAATGGTCAATATGGATGAAATTTTAACATTTAATCTTTTGACTCTAAATGACTGTTGGATGTGAATTATGACTTTGTCAACTAAAATAAGTGTGTTTAAAGTCATTTCTGTGCCTGAAACGGGTCAAAATTGAAGCTTTTGAGTAAGCAAAACTCTGTAAAAATGGCAATTTTGTTCACTTCGAGGGTTTAAAAAGTGGCTATTCAACATGAGGCACGATCCAATTGACATTTTGAATCATTTTTGGTACAGTCCAAAAAATCAATTTTCGGATGAAAAACGATGACTCCGGACCAGTCGAACGATCCCAAAATGGTCAATATGGACGAAATTTTAACATTTAATCTTTTGACTCTAAATGACTGTTGGATGTGAATTATGACTTTGTCAACTAAAATAAGTGTGTTTAAAGTCATTTCTGTGCCTGAAACGGGTCAAAATTGAAGCTTTTGAGTAAGCAAAACTCTGTAAAAATGGCAATTTTGGTCACTGTGAGGGTTTAAAAAGTGGTTATTCAACATGAGGCACGATCCAATTGACATTTTGAATCATTTTTGGTACAGTCCAAAAAATCAATTTTCGGATGAAAAACGATGACTCCGGACCTGTCGAACGATCCCAAAATGGTCAATATGGATGAAATTTTAACATTTAATCTTTTGACTCTAAATGACTGTTGGATGTGAATTATGACTTTGTCAACTAAAATAAGTGTGTTTAAAGTCATTTCTGTGCCTGAAACGGGTCAAAATTGAAGCTTTTGAGTAAGCAAAACTCTGTAAAAATGGCAATTTTGGTCACTGTGAGGGTTTTAAAAAGTGGTTATTCAACATGAGGCACGATCCAATTGACATTTTGAATCATTTTTGGTACAGTCCAAAAAATCAATTTTCGGATGAAAAACGATGACTCCGGACCAGTCGAACGATCCCAAAATGGTCAATATGGACGAAATTTTAACATTTAATCTTTTGACTCTAAATGACTGTTGGATGTGAATTATGACTTTGTCAACTAAAATAAGTGTGTTTAAAGTCATTTCTGTGCCTGAAACGGGTCAAAATTGATGCTTTTGACTAAGAAAAACTCTGTAAAAATGGCAATTTTGGTCACTGTGAGGGTTTAAAAAGTGGTTATTCAACATGAGGCACGATCCAATTGACATTTTGAATCATTTTTGGTACAGTCCAAAAAATAAATTTTCGGATGAAAAACGATGACTCCGGACCTGTCGAACAATCCCAAAATGGTCAATATGGATGAAATTTTAACATTTAATCTTTTGACTCTAAATGACTGTTGGATGTGAATTATGACTTTGTCAACTAAAATAAGTGTGTTTAAAGTCATTTCTGTGCCTGAAACGGGTCAAAATTGAAGCTTTTGAGTAAGCAAAACTCTGTAAAAATGGCAATTTTGGTCACTGTGAGGGTTTAAAAAGTGGTTATTCAACATGAGGCACGATCCAATTGACATTTTGAATCATTTTTGGTACAGTCCAAAAAATCAATTTTCGGATGAAAAACGATGACTCCGGACCTGTCGAACGATCCCAAAATGGTCAATATGGATGAAATTTTAACATTTAATCTTTTGACTCTAAATGACTGTTGGATGTGAATTATGACTTTGTCAACTAAAATAAGTGTGTTTGAAGTCATTTCTGTGCCTGAAACGGGTCAAAATTGAAGCTTTTGAGTAAGCAAAACTCTGTAAAAATGGCAATTTTGGTCACTGTGAGGGTTTAAAAAGTGGTTATTCAACATGAGGCACGATCCAATTGACATTTTGAATCATTTTTGGTACAGTCCAAAAAATCAATTTTCGGATGAAAAACGATACCTCCGGACCTGTCGAACGATCCCAAAATGGTCAATATGGATGAAATTTTAACATTTAATCTTTTGACTCTAAATGACTGTTGGATGTGAATTATGACTTTGTCAACTAAAATAAGTGTGTTTAAAGTCATTTCTGTGCCTGAAACGGGTCAAAATTGAAGCTTTTGAGTAAGCAAAACTCTGTAAAAATGGCAATTTTGGTCACTGTGAGGGTTTAAAAAGTGGTTATTCAACATGAGGCACGATCCAAATGACATTTTGAATCATTTTTGGTACAGTCCAAAAAATCAATTTTCGGATGAAAAACGATGACTCCGGACCTGTCGAACGATCCCAAAATGGTCAATATGGATGAAATTTTACATTTAATCTTTTGACTCTAAATGACTGTTGGATGTGAATTATGACTTTGTCAACTAAAATAAGTGTGTTTAAAGTCATTTCTGTGCCTGAAACGGGTCAAAAGTGAAGCTTTTGAGTAAGCAAAACTCTGTAAAAATGGCAATTTTGGTCACTTTGAGGGTTTAAAAAGTGGCTATTCAACATGAGGCACAATCCAATTGACATTTTGAATCATTTTTGGTACAGTCCAAAAAATCAATTTTCGGATGAAAAACGATGACTCCGGACCTGTCGAACAATCCCAAAATGGTCAATATGGATGAAATTTTAACATTTAATCTTTTGACTCTAAATGACTGTTGGATGTGAATTATGACTTTGTCAACTAAAATAAGTGTGTTTAAAGTCATTTCTGTGCCTGAAACGGGTCAAAATTGAAGCTTTTGAGTAAGCAAAACTCTGTAAAAATGGCAATTTTGGTCACTGTGAGGGTTTAAAAAGTGGTTATTCAACATGAGGCACGATCCAATTGACATTTTGAATCATTTTTGGTACAGTCCAAAAAATCAATTTTCGGATGAAAAACGATGACTCCAGACCAGTCGAACGATCCCAAAATGGTCAATATGGACGAAATTTTAACATTTAATCTTTTGACTCTAAATGACTGTTGGATGTGAATTATGACTTTGTCAACTAAAATAAGTGTGTTTAAAGTCATTTCTGTGCCTGAAACGGGTCAAAATTGAAGCTTTTGAGTAAGCAAAACTCTTTAAAAATGGCAATTTTGGTCACTTTGAGGGTTTAAAAAGTGGCTATTCAACATGAGGCACGATCCAATTGACATTTTGAATCATTTTTGGTACAGTCCAAAAAATCATTTTTCGGATGAAAAACGATGACTCCGGACCTGTCGAACAATCCCAAAATGGTCAATATGGATGAAATTTTAACATTTAATCTTTTGACTCTAAATGACTGTTGGATGTGAATTATGACTTTGTCAACTAAAATAAGTGTGTTTAAAGTCATTTCTGTGCCTGAAACGGGTCAAAATTGAAGCTTTTGAGTAAGCAAGACTCTGTAAAAATGGCAATTTTGGTCACTGTGAGGGTTTAAAAAGTGGCTATTCAACATGAGGCACGATCCAATTGACATTTTGAATCATTTTTGGTACAGTCCAAAAAATCAATTTTCGGATGAAAAACGATGACTCCGGACCAGTCGAACGATCCCAAAATGGTCAATATGGACGAAATTTTAACATTTAATCTTTTGACTCTAAATGACTGTTGGATGTGAATTATGACTTTGTCAACTAAAATAAGTGTGTTTAAAGTCATTTCTGTGCCTGAAACGGGTCAAAATTGAAGCTTTTGAGTAAGCAAAACTCTGTAAAAATGGCAATTTTGGTCACTGTGAGGGTTTAAAAAGTGGTTATTCAACATGAGGCACGATCCAATTGACATTTTGAATCATTTTTGGTACAGTCCAAAAAATCAATTTTCGGATGAAAAACGATGACTCCGGACCTGTCGAACGATCCCAAAATGGTCAATATGGACGAAATTTTAACATTTAATCTTTTGACTCTAAATGACTGTTGGATGTGAATTATGACTTTGTCAACTAAAATAAGTGTGTTTGAAGTCATTTCTGTGCCTGAAACGGGTCAAAATTGAAGCTTTTGAGTAAGCAAAACTCTGTAAAAATGGCAATTTTGGTCACTGTGAGGGTTTAAAAAGTGGTTATTCAACATGAGGCACGATCCAATTGACATTTTGAATCATTTTTGGTACAGTCCAAAAAATCAATTTTCGGATGAAAAACGATGACTCCGGACCTGTCGAACGATCCCAAAATGGTCAATATGGATGAAATTTTAACATTTAATCTTTTGACTCTAAATGACTGTTGGATGTGAATTATGACTTTGTCAACTAAAATAAGTGTGTTTAAAGTCATTTCTGTGCCTGAAACGGGTCAAAATTGAAGCTTTTGAGTAAGCAAAACTCTTTAAAAATGGCAATTTTGGTCACTTTGAGGGTTTAAAAAGTGGCTATTCAACATGAGGCACGATCCAATTGACATTTTGAATCATTTTTGGTACAGTCCAAAAAATCATTTTTCGGATGAAAAACGATGACTCCGGACCTGTCGAACAATCCCAAAATGGTCAATATGGATGAAATTTTAACATTTAATCTTTTGACTCTAAATGACTGTTGGATGTGAATTATGACTTTGTCAACTAAAATAAGTGTGTTTAAAGTCATTTCTGTGCCTGAAACGGGTCAAAATTGAAGCTTTTGAGTAAGCAAGACTCTGTAAAAATGGCAATTTTGGTCACTGTGAGGGTTTAAAAAGTGGCTATTCAACATGAGGCACGATCCAATTGACATTTTGAATCATTTTTGGTACAGTCCAAAAAATCAATTTTCGGATGAAAAACGATGACTCCGGACCAGTCGAACGATCCCAAAATGGTCAATATGGACGAAATTTTAACATTTAATCTTTTGACTCTAAATGACTGTTGGATGTGAATTATGACTTTGTCAACTAAAATAAGTGTGTTTAAAGTCATTTCTGTGCCTGAAACGGGTCAAAATTGAAGCTTTTGAGTAAGCAAAACTCTGTAAAAATGGCAATTTTGGTCACTGTGAGGGTTTAAAAAGTGGTTATTCAACATGAGGCACGATCCAATTGACATTTTGAATCATTTTTGGTACAGTCCAAAAAATCAATTTTCGGATGAAAAACGATGACTCCGGACCTGTCGAACGATCCCAAAATGGTCAATATGGACGAAATTTTAACATTTAATCTTTTGACTCTAAATGACTGTTGGATGTGAATTATGACTTTGTCAACTAAAATAAGTGTGTTTGAAGTCATTTCTGTGCCTGAAACGGGTCAAAATTGAAGCTTTTGAGTAAGCAAAACTCTGTAAAAATGGCAATTTTGGTCACTGTGAGGGTTTAAAAAGTGGTTATTCAACATGAGGCACGATCCAATTGACATTTTGAATCATTTTTGGTACAGTCCAAAAAATCAATTTTCGGATGAAAAACGATGACTCCGGACCTGTCGAACGATCCCAAAATGGTCAATATGGATGAAATTTTAACATTTAATCTTTTGACTCTAAATGACTGTTGGATGTGAATTATGACTTTGTCAACTAAAATAAGTGTGTTTAAAGTCATTTCTGTGCCTGAAACGGGTCAAAATTGAAGCTTTTGAGTAAGCAAAACTCTGTAAAAATGGCAATTTTGTTCACTTCGAGGGTTTAAAAAGTGGCTATTCAACATGAGGCACGATCCAATTGACATTTTGAATCATTTTTGGTACAGTCCAAAAAATCAATTTTCGGATGAAAAACGATGACTCCGGACCAGTCGAACGATCCCAAAATGGTCAATATGGACGAAATTTTAACATTTAATCTTTTGACTCTAAATGACTGTTGGATGTGAATTATGACTTTGTCAACTAAAATAAGTGTGTTTAAAGTCATTTCTGTGCCTGAAACGGGTCAAAATTGAAGCTTTTGAGTAAGCAAAACTCTGTAAAAATGGCAATTTTGGTCACTGTGAGGGTTTAAAAAGTGGTTATTCAACATGAGGCACGATCCAATTGACATTTTGAATCATTTTTGGTACAGTCCAAAAAATCAATTTTCGGATGAAAAACGATGACTCCGGACCTGTCGAACGATCCCAAAATGGTCAATATGGATGAAATTTTAACATTTAATCTTTTGACTCTAAATGACTGTTGGATGTGAATTATGACTTTGTCAACTAAAATAAGTGTGTTTAAAGTCATTTCTGTGCCTGAAACGGGTCAAAATTGAAGCTTTTGAGTAAGCAAAACTCTGTAAAAATGGCAATTTTGGTCACTGTGAGGGTTTAAAAAGTGGTTATTCAACATGAGGCACGATCCAATTGACATTTTGAATCATTTTTGGTACAGTCCAAAAAATCAATTTTCGGATGAAAAACGATGACTCCGGACCAGTCGAACGATCCCAAAATGGTCAATATGGACGAAATTTTAACATTTAATCTTTTGACTCTAAATGACTGTTGGATGTGAATTATGACTTTGTCAACTAAAATAAGTGTGTTTAAAGTCATTTCTGTGCCTGAAACGGGTCAAAATTGATGCTTTTGACTAAGAAAAACTCTGTAAAAATGGCAATTTTGGTCACTGTGAGGGTTTAAAAAGTGGTTATTCAACATGAGGCACGATCCAATTGACATTTTGAATCATTTTTGGTACAGTCCAAAAAATAAATTTTCGGATGAAAAACGATGACTCCGGACCTGTCGAACAATCCCAAAATGGTCAATATGGATGAAATTTTAACATTTAATCTTTTGACTCTAAATGACTGTTGGATGTGAATTATGACTTTGTCAACTAAAATAAGTGTGTTTAAAGTCATTTCTGTGCCTGAAACGGGTCAAAATTGAAGCTTTTGAGTAAGCAAAACTCTGTAAAAATGGCAATTTTGGTCACTGTGAGGGTTTAAAAAGTGGTTATTCAACATGAGGCACGATCCAATTGACATTTTGAATCATTTTTGGTACAGTCCAAAAAATCAATTTTCGGATGAAAAACGATGACTCCGGACCTGTCGAACGATCCCAAAATGGTCAATATGGATGAAATTTTAACATTTAATCTTTTGACTCTAAATGACTGTTGGATGTGAATTATGACTTTGTCAACTAAAATAAGTGTGTTTGAAGTCATTTCTGTGCCTGAAACGGGTCAAAATTGAAGCTTTTGAGTAAGCAAAACTCTGTAAAAATGGCAATTTTGGTCACTGTGAGGGTTTAAAAAGTGGTTATTCAACATGAGGCACGATCCAATTGACATTTTGAATCATTTTTGGTACAGTCCAAAAAATCAATTTTCGGATGAAAAACGATACCTCCGGACCTGTCGAACGATCCCAAAATGGTCAATATGGATGAAATTTTAACATTTAATCTTTTGACTCTAAATGACTGTTGGATGTGAATTATGACTTTGTCAACTAAAATAAGTGTGTTTAAAGTCATTTCTGTGCCTGAAACGGGTCAAAATTGAAGCTTTTGAGTAAGCAAAACTCTGTAAAAATGGCAATTTTGGTCACTGTGAGGGTTTAAAAAGTGGTTATTCAACATGAGGCACGATCCAAATGACATTTTGAATCATTTTTGGTACAGTCCAAAAAATCAATTTTCGGATGAAAAACGATGACTCCGGACCTGTCGAACGATCCCAAAATGGTCAATATGGATGAAATTTTTACATTTAATCTTTTGACTCTAAATGACTGTTGGATGTGAATTATGACTTTGTCAACTAAAATAAGTGTGTTTAAAGTCATTTCTGTGCCTGAAACGGGTCAAAAGTGAAGCTTTTGAGTAAGCAAAACTCTGTAAAAATGGCAATTTTGGTCACTTTGAGGGTTTAAAAAGTGGCTATTCAACATGAGGCACAATCCAATTGACATTTTGAATCATTTTTGGTACAGTCCAAAAAATCAATTTTCGGATGAAAAACGATGACTCCGGACCTGTCGAACAATCCCAAAATGGTCAATATGGATGAAATTTTAACATTTAATCTTTTGACTCTAAATGACTGTTGGATGTGAATTATGACTTTGTCAACTAAAATAAGTGTGTTTAAAGTCATTTCTGTGCCTGAAACGGGTCAAAATTGAAGCTTTTGAGTAAGCAAAACTCTGTAAAAATGGCAATTTTGGTCACTGTGAGGGTTTAAAAAGTGGTTATTCAACATGAGGCACGATCCAATTGACATTTTGAATCATTTTTGGTACAGTCCAAAAAATCAATTTTCGGATGAAAAACGATGACTCCAGACCAGTCGAACGATCCCAAAATGGTCAATATGGACGAAATTTTAACATTTAATCTTTTGACTCTAAATGACTGTTGGATGTGAATTATGACTTTGTCAACTAAAATAAGTGTGTTTAAAGTCATTTCTGTGCCTGAAACGGGTCAAAATTGAAGCTTTTGAGTAAGCAAAACTCTGTAAAAATGGCAATTTTGGTCACTGTGAGGGTTTAAAAAGTGGTTATTCAACATGAGGCACGATCCAATTGACATTTTGAATCATTTTTGGTACAGTCCAAAAAATTCAATTTTCGGATGAAAAACGATGACTCCGGACCTGTCGAACAATCCCAAAATGGTCAATATGGATGAAATTTTAACATTTAATCTTTTGACTCTAAATGACTGTTGGATGTGAATTATGACTTTGTCAACTAAAATAAGTGTGTTTTAAAGTCATTTCTGTGCCTGAAACGGGTCAAAATTGAAGCTTTTGAGTAAGCAAAACTCTGTAAAAATGGCAATTTTGGTCACTGTGAGGGTTTAAAAAGTGGTTATTCAACATGAGGCACGATCCAATTGACATTTTGAATCATTTTTGGTACAGTCCAAAAAATCAATTTTCGGATGAAAAACGATGACTCCAGACCAGTCGAACGATCCCAAAATGGTCAATATGGACGAAATTTTAACATTTAATCTTTTGACTCTAAATGACTGTTGGATGTGAATTATGACTTTGTCAACTAAAATAAGTGTGTTTAAAGTCATTTCTGTGCCTGAAACGGGTCAAAATTGAAGCTTTTGAGTAAGCAAAACTCTGTAAAAATGGCAATTTTGGTCACTGTGAGGGTTTAAAAAGTGGTTATTCAACATGAGGCACGATCCAATTGACATTTTGAATCATTTTTGGTACAGTCCAAAAAATCAATTTTCGGATGAAAAACGATGACTCCGGACCTGTCGAACGATCCCAAAATGGTCAATATGGATGAAATTTTAACATTTAATCTTTTGACTCTAAATGACTGTTGGATGTGAATTATGACTTTGTCAACTAAAATAAGTGTGTTTAAAGTCATTTCTGTGCCTGAAACGGGTCAAAATTGAAGCTTTTGAGTAAGCAAAACTCTGTAAAAATGGCAATTTTGGTCACTGTGAGGGTTTAAAAAGTGGTTATTATTCAACATGAGGCACGATCCAATTGACATTTTGAATCATTTTTGGTACAGTCCAAAAATCAATTTTCGGATGAAAAACGATGACTCCGGACCTGTCGAACGATCCCAAAATGGTCAATATGGACGAAATTTTAACATTTAATCTTTTGACTCTAAATGACTGTTGGATGTGAATTATGACTTTGTCAACTAAAATAAATGTGTTTGAAGTCATTTCTGTGCTGAAACGGGTCAAAATTGAAGCTTTTGAGTAAGCAAAACTCTGTAAAAATGGCAATTTTGGTCACTGTGAGGGTTAAAAAGTGGTTATTCAACATGAGGCACGATCCAATTGACATTTTGAATCATTTTTGGTACAGTCCAAAAAATCAATTTTCGGATGAAAAACGATGACTCCGGACCTGTCGAACAATCCCAAAATGGTCAATATGGACGAAATTTTAACATTTAATCTTTTGACTCTAAATGACTGTTGGATGTGAATTATGACTTTGTCAACTAAAATAAGTGTGTTTAAAGTCATTTCTGTGCCTGAAACGGGTCAAAATTGGAGCTTTTGAGTAAGCAAAACTCTGTAAAAATGGCAATTTTGGTCACTGTGAGGGTTTAAAAAGTGGTTATTCAACATGAGGCACGATCCAATTGACATTTTGAATCATTTTTGGTACAGTCCAAAAAATCAATTTTCGGATGAAAAACGATGACTCCGGACCTGTCGAACGATCCCAAAATGGTCAATATGGATGAAATTTTAACATTTAATCTTTTGACTCTAAATGACTGTTGGATGTGAATTATGACTTTGTCAACTAAAATAAGTGTGTTTAAAGTCATTTCTGTGCCTGAAACGGGTCAAAATTGAAGCTTTTGAGTAAGCAAAACTCTTTAAAAATGGCAATTTTGGTCACTTTGAGGGTTTAAAAAGTGGCTATTCAACATGAGGCACGATCCAATTGACATTTTGAATCATTTTTGGTACAGTCCAAAAAATCATTTTTCGGATGAAAAACGATGACTCCGGACCTGTCGAACGATCCCAAAATGGTCAATATGGACGAAATTTTAACATTTAATCTTTTGACTCTAAATGACTGTTGGATGTGAATTATGACTTTGTCAACTAAAATAAATGTGTTTGAAGTCATTTCTGTGCCTGAAACGGGTCAAAATTGAAGCTTTTGAGTAAGCAAAACTCTGTAAAAATGGCAATTTTGGTCACTGTGAGGGTTTAAAAAGTGGTTATTCAACATGAGGCACGATCCAATTGACATTTTGAATCATTTTTGGTACAGTCCAAAAAATCAATTTTCGGATGAAAAACGATGACTCCGGACCTGTCGAACAATCCCAAAATGGTCAATATGGACGAAATTTTAACATTTAATCTTTTGACTCTAAATGACTGTTGGATGTGAATTATGACTTTGTCAACTAAAATAAGTGTGTTTAAAGTCATTTCTGTGCCTGAAACGGGTCAAAATTGGAGCTTTTGAGTAAGCAAAACTCTGTAAAAATGGCAATTTTGGTCACTGTGAGGGTTTAAAAAGTGGTTATTCAACATGAGGCACGATCCAATTGACATTTTGAATCATTTTTGGTACAGTCCAAAAAATCAATTTTCGGATGAAAAACGATGACTCCGGACCTGTCGAACGATCCCAAAATGGTCAATATGGATGAAATTTTAACATTTAATCTTTTGACTCTAAATGACTGTTGGATGTGAATTATGACTTTGTCAACTAAAATAAGTGTGTTTAAAGTCATTTCTGTGCCTGAAACGGGTCAAAATTGAAGCTTTTGAGTAAGCAAAACTCTTTAAAAATGGCAATTTTGGTCACTTTGAGGGTTTAAAAAGTGGCTATTCAACATGAGGCACGATCCAATTGACATTTTGAATCATTTTTGGTACAGTCCAAAAAATCATTTTTCGGATGAAAAACGATGACTCCGGACCTGTCGAACAATCCCAAAATGGTCAATATGGATGAAATTTTAACATTTAATCTTTTGACTCTAAATGACTGTTGGATGTGAATTATGACTTTGTCAACTAAAATAAGTGTGTTTAAAGTCATTTCTGTGCCTGAAACGGGTCAAAATTGAAGCTTTTGAGTAAGCAAGACTCTGTAAAAATGGCAATTTTGGTCACTGTGAGGGTTTAAAAAGTGGCTATTCAACATGAGGCACGATCCAATTGACATTTTGAATCATTTTTGGTACAGTCCAAAAAATCAATTTTCGGATGAAAACGATGACTCCGGACCAGTCGAACGATCCCAAAATGGTCAATATGGACGAAATTTTAACATTTAATCTTTTGACTCTAAATGACTGTTGGATGTGAATTATGACTTTGTCACTAAAATAAGTGTGTTTAAAGTCATTTCTGTGCCTGAAACGGGTCAAAATTGAAGCTTTTGAGTAAGCAAAACTCTGTAAAAATGGCAATTTTGGTCACTGTGAGGGTTTAAAAAGTGGTTATTCAACATGAGGCACGATCCAATTGACATTTTGAATCATTTTTGGTACAGTCCAAAAAATCAATTTTCGGATGAAAAACGATGACTCCGGACCTGTCGAACGATCCCAAAATGGTCAATATGGACGAAATTTTAACATTTAATCTTTTGACTCTAAATGACTGTTGGATGTGAATTATGACTTTGTCAACTAAAATAAGTGTGTTTGAAGTCATTTCTGTGCCTGAAACGGGTCAAAATTGAAGCTTTTGAGTAAGCAAAACTCTGTAAAAATGGCAATTTTGGTCACTGTGAGGGTTTAAAAAGTGGTTATTCAACATGAGGCACGATCCAATTGACATTTTGAATCATTTTTGGTACAGTCCAAAAAATCAATTTTCGGATGAAAAACGATGACTCCGGACCTGTCGAACGATCCCAAAATGGTCAATATGGATGAAATTTTAACATTTAATCTTTTGACTCTAAATGACTGTTGGATGTGAATTATGACTTTGTCAACTAAAATAAGTGTGTTTAAAGTCATTTCTGTGCCTGAAACGGGTCAAAATTGAAGCTTTTGAGTAAGCAAAACTCTGTAAAAATGGCAATTTTGTTCACTTTGAGGGTTTAAAAAGTGGCTATTCAACATGAGGCACGATCCAATTGACATTTTGAATCATTTTTGGTACAGTCCAAAAAATCAATTTTCGGATGAAAAACGATGACTCCGGACCAGTCGAACGATCCCAAAATGGTCAATATGGACGAAATTTTAACATTTAATCTTTTGACTCTAAATGACTGTTGGATGTGAATTATGACTTTGTCAACTAAAATAAGTGTGTTTAAAGTCATTTCTGTGCCTGAAACGGGTCAAAATTGAAGCTTTTGAGTAAGCAAAACTCTGTAAAAATGGCAATTTTGGTCACTGTGAGGGTTTAAAAAGTGGTTATTCAACATGAGGCACGATCCAATTGACATTTTGAATCATTTTTGGTACAGTCCAAAAAATCAATTTTCGGATGAAAAACGATGACTCCGGACCTGTCGAACGATCCCAAAATGGTCAATATGGATGAAATTTTAACATTTAATCTTTTGACTCTAAATGACTGTTGGATGTGAATTATGACTTTGTCAACTAAAATAAGTGTGTTTAAAGTCATTTCTGTGCCTGAAACGGGTCAAAATTGAAGCTTTTGAGTAAGCAAAACTCTGTAAAAATGGCAATTTTGGTCACTGTGAGGGTTTAAAAAGTGGTTATTCAACATGAGGCACGATCCAATTGACATTTTGAATCATTTTTGGTACAGTCCAAAAAATCAATTTTCGGATGAAAAACGATGACTCCGGACCAGTCGAACGATCCCAAAATGGTCAATATGGACGAAATTTTAACATTTAATCTTTTGACTCTAAATGACTGTTGGATGTGAATTATGACTTTGTCAACTAAAATAAGTGTGTTTAAAGTCATTTCTGTGCCTGAAACGGGTCAAAATTGATGCTTTTGAGTAAGAAAAACTCTGTAAAAATGGCAATTTTGGTCACTGTGAGGGTTTAAAAAGTGGTTATTCAACATGAGGCACGATCCAATTGACATTTTGAATCATTTTTGGTACAGTCCAAAAAATCAATTTTCGGATGAAAAACGATGACTCCAGACCAGTCGAACGATCCCAAAATGGTCAATATGGACGAAATTTTAACATTTAATCTTTTGACTCTAAATGACTGTTGGATGTGAATTATGACTTTGTCAACTAAAATAAGTGTGTTTAAAGTCATTTCTGTGCCTGAAACGGGTCAAAATTGAAGCTTTTGAGTAAGCAAAACTCTGTAAAAATGGCAATTTTGGTCACTGTGAGGGTTTAAAAAGTGGTTATTCAACATGAGGCACGATCCAATTGACATTTTGAATCATTTTTGGTACAGTCCAAAAAATCAATTTTCGGATGAAAAACGATGACTCCGGACCTGTCGAACGATCCCAAAATGGTCAATATGGATGAAATTTTAACATTTAATCTTTTGACTCTAAATGACTGTTGGATGTGAATTATGACTTTGTCAACTAAAATAAGTGTGTTTAAAGTCATTTCTGTGCCTGAAACGGGTCAAAATTGAAGCTTTTGAGTAAGCAAAACTCTGTAAAAATGGCAATTTTGGTCACTGTGAGGGTTTAAAAAGTGGTTATTCAACATGAGGCACGATCCAATTGACATTTTGAATCATTTTTGGTACAGTCCAAAAAATCAATTTTCGATGAAAAACGATGACTCCGGACCTGTCGAACGATCCCAAAATGGTCAATATGGACGAAATTTTAACATTTAATCTTTTGACTCTAAATGACTGTTGGATGTGAATTATGACTTTGTCAACTAAAATAAATGTGTTTGAAGTCATTTCTGTGCCTGAAACGGGTCAAAATTGAAGCTTTTGAGTAAGCAAAACTCTGTAAAAATGGCAATTTTGGTCACTGTGAGGGTTTAAAAAGTGGTTATTCAACATGAGGCACGATCCAATTGACATTTTGAATCATTTTTGGTACAGTCCAAAAAATCAATTTTCGGATGAAAAACGATGACTCCGGACCTGTCGAACAATCCCAAAATGGTCAATATGGACGAAATTTTAACATTTAATCTTTTGACTCTAAATGACTGTTGGATGTGAATTATGACTTTGTCAACTAAAATAAGTGTGTTTAAAGTCATTTCTGTGCCTGAAACGGGTCAAAATTGGAGCTTTTGAGTAAGCAAAACTCTGTAAAAATGGCAATTTTGGTCACTGTGAGGGTTTAAAAAGTGGTTATTCAACATGAGGCACGATCCAATTGACATTTTGAATCATTTTTGGTACAGTCCAAAAAATCAATTTTCGGATGAAAAACGATGACTCCGGACCTGTCGAACGATCCCAAAATGGTCAATATGGATGAAATTTTAACATTTAATCTTTTGACTCTAAATGACTGTTGGATGTGAATTATGACTTTGTCAACTAAAATAAGTGTGTTTAAAGTCATTTCTGTGCCTGAAACGGGTCAAAATTGAAGCTTTTGAGTAAGCAAAACTCTTTAAAAATGGCAATTTTGGTCACTTTGAGGGTTTAAAAAGTGGCTATTCAACATGAGGCACGATCCAATTGACATTTTGAATCATTTTTGGTACAGTCCAAAAAATCATTTTTCGGATGAAAAACGATGACTCCGGACCTGTCGAACGATCCCAAAATGGTCAATATGGACGAAATTTTAACATTTAATCTTTTGACTCTAAATGACTGTTGGATGTGAATTATGACTTTGTCAACTAAAATAAATGTGTTTGAAGTCATTTCTGTGCCTGAAACGGGTCAAAATTGAAGCTTTTGAGTAAGCAAAACTCTGTAAAAATGGCAATTTTGGTCACTGTGAGGGTTTAAAAAGTGGTTATTCAACATGAGGCACGATCCAATTGACATTTTGAATCATTTTTGGTACAGTCCAAAAAATCAATTTTCGGATGAAAAACGATGACTCCGGACCTGTCGAACAATCCCAAAATGGTCAATATGGACGAAATTTTAACATTTAATCTTTTGACTCTAAATGACTGTTGGATGTGAATTATGACTTTGTCAACTAAAATAAGTGTGTTTAAAGTCATTTCTGTGCCTGAAACGGGTCAAAATTGGAGCTTTTGAGTAAGCAAAACTCTGTAAAAATGGCAATTTTGGTCACTGTGAGGGTTTAAAAAGTGGTTATTCAACATGAGGCACGATCCAATTGACATTTTGAATCATTTTTGGTACAGTCCAAAAAATCAATTTTCGGATGAAAAACGATGACTCCGGACCTGTCGAACGATCCCAAAATGGTCAATATGGATGAAATTTTAACATTTAATCTTTTGACTCTAAATGACTGTTGGATGTGAATTATGACTTTGTCAACTAAAATAAGTGTGTTTAAAGTCATTTCTGTGCCTGAAACGGGTCAAAATTGAAGCTTTTGAGTAAGCAAAACTCTTTAAAAATGGCAATTTTGGTCACTTTGAGGGTTTAAAAAGTGGCTATTCAACATGAGGCACGATCCAATTGACATTTTGAATCATTTTTGGTACAGTCCAAAAAATCATTTTTCGGATGAAAAACGATGACTCCGGACCTGTCGAACAATCCCAAAATGGTCAATATGGATGAAATTTTAACATTTAATCTTTTGACTCTAAATGACTGTTGGATGTGAATTATGACTTTGTCAACTAAAATAAGTGTGTTTAAAGTCATTTCTGTGCCTGAAACGGGTCAAAATTGAAGCTTTTGAGTAAGCAAGACTCTGTAAAAATGGCAATTTTGGTCACTGTGAGGGTTTAAAAAGTGGCTATTCAACATGAGGCACGATCCAATTGACATTTTGAATCATTTTTGGTACAGTCCAAAAAATCAATTTTCGGATGAAAAACGATGACTCCGGACCAGTCGAACGATCCCAAAATGGTCAATATGGACGAAATTTTAACATTTAATCTTTTGACTCTAAATGACTGTTGGATGTGAATTATGACTTTGTCAACTAAAATAAGTGTGTTTAAAGTCATTTCTGTGCCTGAAACGGGTCAAAATTGAAGCTTTTGAGTAAGCAAAACTCTGTAAAAATGGCAATTTTGGTCACTGTGAGGGTTTAAAAAGTGGTTATTCAACATGAGGCACGATCCAATTGACATTTTGAATCATTTTTGGTACAGTCCAAAAAATCAATTTTCGGATGAAAAACGATGACTCCGGACCTGTCGAACGATCCCAAAATGGTCAATATGGACGAAATTTTAACATTTAATCTTTTGACTCTAAATGACTGTTGGATGTGAATTATGACTTTGTCAACTAAAATAAGTGTGTTTGAAGTCATTTCTGTGCCTGAAACGGGTCAAAATTGAAGCTTTTGAGTAAGCAAAACTCTGTAAAAATGGCAATTTTGGTCACTGTGAGGGTTTAAAAAGTGGTTATTCAACATGAGGCACGATCCAATTGACATTTTGAATCATTTTTGGTACAGTCCAAAAAATCAATTTTCGGATGAAAAACGATGACTCCGGACCTGTCGAACGATCCCAAAATGGTCAATATGGATGAAATTTTAACATTTAATCTTTTGACTCTAAATGACTGTTGGATGTGAATTATGACTTTGTCAACTAAAATAAGTGTGTTTAAAGTCATTTCTGTGCCTGAAACGGGTCAAAATTGAAGCTTTTGAGTAAGCAAAACTCTGTAAAAATGGCAATTTTGTTCACTTTGAGGGTTTAAAAAGTGGCTATTCAACATGAGGCACGATCCAATTGACATTTTGAATCATTTTTGGTACAGTCCAAAAAATCAATTTTCGGATGAAAAACGATGACTCCGGACCAGTCGAACGATCCCAAAATGGTCAATATGGACGAAATTTTAACATTTAATCTTTTGACTCTAAATGACTGTTGGATGTGAATTATGACTTTGTCAACTAAAATAAGTGTGTTTAAAGTCATTTCTGTGCCTGAAACGGGTCAAAATTGAAGCTTTTGAGTAAGCAAAACTCTGTAAAAATGGCAATTTTGGTCACTGTGAGGGTTTAAAAAGTGGTTATTCAACATGAGGCACGATCCAATTGACATTTTGAATCATTTTTGGTACAGTCCAAAAAATCAATTTTCGGATGAAAAACGATGACTCCGGACCTGTCGAACGATCCCAAAATGGTCAATATGGATGAAATTTTAACATTTAATCTTTTGACTCTAAATGACTGTTGGATGTGAATTATGACTTTGTCAACTAAAATAAGTGTGTTTAAAGTCATTTCTGTGCCTGAAACGGGTCAAAATTGAAGCTTTTGAGTAAGCAAAACTCTGTAAAAATGGCAATTTTGGTCACTGTGAGGGTTTAAAAAGTGGTTATTCAACATGAGGCACGATCCAATTGACATTTTGAATCATTTTTGGTACAGTCCAAAAAATCAATTTTCGGATGAAAAACGATGACTCCGGACCAGTCGAACGATCCCAAAATGGTCAATATGGACGAAATTTTAACATTTAATCTTTTGACTCTAAATGACTGTTGGATGTGAATTATGACTTTGTCAACTAAAATAAGTGTGTTTAAAGTCATTTCTGTGCCTGAAACGGGTCAAAATTGATGCTTTTGAGTAAGAAAAACTCTGTAAAAATGGCAATTTTGGTCACTGTGAGGGTTTAAAAAGTGGTTATTCAACATGAGGCACGATCCAATTGACATTTTGAATCATTTTTGGTACAGTCCAAAAAATAAATTTTCGGATGAAAAACGATGACTCCGGACCTGTCGAACAATCCCAAAATGGTCAATATGGATGAAATTTTAACATTTAATCTTTTGACTCTAAATGACTGTTGGATGTGAATTATGACTTTGTCAACTAAAATAAGTGTGTTTAAAGTCATTTCTGTGCCTGAAACGGGTCAAAATTGAAGCTTTTGAGTAAGCAAAACTCTGTAAAAATGGCAATTTTGGTCACTGTGAGGGTTTAAAAAGTGGTTATTCAACATGAGGCACGATCCAATTGACATTTTGAATCATTTTTGGTACAGTCCAAAAAATCAATTTTCGGATGAAAAACGATGACTCCGGACCTGTCGAACGATCCCAAAATGGTCAATATGGATGAAATTTTAACATTTAATCTTTTGACTCTAAATGACTGTTGGATGTGAATTATGACTTTGTCAACTAAAATAAGTGTGTTTGAAGTCATTTCTGTGCCTGAAACGGGTCAAAATTGAAGCTTTTGAGTAAGCAAAACTCTGTAAAAATGGCAATTTTGGTCACTGTGAGGGTTTAAAAAGTGGTTATTCAACATGAGGCACGATCCAATTGACATTTTGAATCATTTTTGGTACAGTCCAAAAAATCAATTTTCGGATGAAAAACGATACCTCCGGACCTGTCGAACGATCCCAAAATGGTCAATATGGATGAAATTTTAACATTTAATCTTTTGACTCTAAATGACTGTTGGATGTGAATTATGACTTTGTCAACTAAAATAAGTGTGTTTAAAGTCATTTCTGTGCCTGAAACGGGTCAAAATTGAAGCTTTTGAGTAAGCAAAACTCTGTAAAAATGGCAATTTTGGTCACTGTGAGGGTTTAAAAAGTGGTTATTCAACATGAGGCACGATCCAAATGACATTTTGAATCATTTTTGGTACAGTCCAAAAAATCAATTTTCGGATGAAAAACGATGACTCCGGACCTGTCGAACGATCCCAAAATGGTCAATATGGATGAAATTTTTACATTTAATCTTTTGACTCTAAATGACTGTTGGATGTGAATTATGACTTTGTCAACTAAAATAAGTGTGTTTAAAGTCATTTCTGTGCCTGAAACGGGTCAAAAGTGAAGCTTTTGAGTAAGCAAAACTCTGTAAAAATGGCAATTTTGGTCACTTTGAGGGTTTAAAAAGTGGCTATTCAACATGAGGCACAATCCAATTGACATTTTGAATCATTTTTGGTACAGTCCAAAAAATCAATTTTCGGATGAAAAACGATGACTCCGGACCTGTCGAACAATCCCAAAATGGTCAATATGGATGAAATTTTAACATTTAATCTTTTGACTCTAAATGACTGTTGGATGTGAATTATGACTTTGTCAACTAAAATAAGTGTGTTTAAAGTCATTTCTGTGCCTGAAACGGGTCAAAATTGAAGCTTTTGAGTAAGCAAAACTCTGTAAAAATGGCAATTTTGGTCACTGTGAGGGTTTAAAAAGTGGTTATTCAACATGAGGCACGATCCAATTGACATTTTGAATCATTTTTGGTACAGTCCAAAAAATCAATTTTCGGATGAAAAACGATGACTCCAGACCAGTCGAACGATCCCAAAATGGTCAATATGGACGAAATTTTAACATTTAATCTTTTGACTCTAAATGATTGTTGGATGTGAATTATGACTTTGTCAACTAAAATAAGTGTGTTTAAAGTCATTTCTGTGCCTGAAACGGGTCAAAATTGAAGCTTTTGAGTAAGCAAAACTCTGTAAAAATGGCAATTTTGGTCACTGTGAGGGTTTAAAAAGTGGTTATTCAACATGAGGCACGATCCAATTGACATTTTGAATCATTTTTGGTACAGTCCAAAAAATTCAATTTTCGGATGAAAAACGATGACTCCGGACCTGTCGAACAATCCCAAAATGGTCAATATGGATGAAATTTTAACATTTAATCTTTTGACTCTAAATGACTGTTGGATGTGAATTATGACTTTGTCAACTAAAATAAGTGTGTTTAAAGTCATTTCTGTGCCTGAAACGGGTCAAAATTGAAGCTTTTGAGTAAGCAAAACTCTGTAAAAATGGCAATTTTGGTCACTGTGAGGGTTTAAAAAGTGGTTATTCAACATGAGGCACGATCCAATTGACATTTTGAATCATTTTTGGTACAGTCCAAAAAATCAATTTTCGGATGAAAAACGATGACTCCAGACCAGTCGAACGATCCCAAAATGGTCAATATGGACGAAATTTTAACATTTAATCTTTTGACTCTAAATGACTGTTGGATGTGAATTATGACTTTGTCAACTAAAATAAGTGTGTTTAAAGTCATTTCTGTGCCTGAAACGGGTCAAAATTGAAGCTTTTGAGTAAGCAAAACTCTGTAAAAATGGCAATTTTGGTCACTGTGAGGGTTTAAAAAGTGGTTATTCAACATGAGGCACGATCCAATTGACATTTTGAATCATTTTTGGTACAGTCCAAAAAATCAATTTTCGGATGAAAAACGATGACTCCGGACCTGTCGAACGATCCCAAAATGGTCAATATGGATGAAATTTTAACATTTAATCTTTTGACTCTAAATGACTGTTGGATGTGAATTATGACTTTGTCAACTAAAATAAGTGTGTTTAAAGTCATTTCTGTGCCTGAAACGGGTCAAAATTGAAGCTTTTGAGTAAGCAAAACTCTGTAAAAATGGCAATTTTGGTCACTGTGAGGGTTTAAAAAGTGGTTATTCAACATGAGGCACGATCCAATTGACATTTTGAATCATTTTTGGTACAGTCCAAAAAATCAATTTTCGGATGAAAAACGATGACTCCGGACCTGTCGAACGATCCCAAAATGGTCAATATGGACGAAATTTTAACATTTAATCTTTTGACTCTAAATGACTGTTGGATGTGAATTATGACTTTGTCAACTAAAATAAATGTGTTTGAAGTCATTTCTGTGCCTGAAACGGGTCAAAATTGAAGCTTTTGAGTAAGCAAAACTCTGTAAAAATGGCAATTTTGGTCACTGTGAGGGTTTAAAAAGTGGTTATTCAACATGAGGCACGATCCAATTGACATTTTGAATCATTTTTGGTACAGTCCAAAAAATCAATTTTCGGATGAAAAACGATGACTCCGGACCTGTCGAACAATCCCAAAATGGTCAATATGGACGAAATTTTAACATTTAATCTTTTGACTCTAAATGACTGTTGGATGTGAATTATGACTTTGTCAACTAAAATAAGTGTGTTTAAAGTCATTTCTGTGCCTGAAACGGGTCAAAATTGGAGCTTTTGAGTAAGCAAAACTCTGTAAAAATGGCAATTTTGGTCACTGTGAGGGTTTAGAAAGTGGTTATTCAACATGAGGCACGATCCAATTGACATTTTGAATCATTTTTGGTACAGTCCAAAAAATCAATTTTCGGATGAAAAACGATGACTCCGGACCTGTCGAACGATCCCAAAATGGTCAATATGGATGAAATTTTAACATTTAATCTTTTGACTCTAAATGACTGTTGGATGTGAATTATGACTTTGTCAACTAAAATAAGTGTGTTTAAAGTCATTTCTGTGCCTGAAACGGGTCAAAATTGAAGCTTTTGAGTAAGCAAAACTCTTTAAAAATGGCAATTTTGGTCACTTTGAGGGTTTAAAAAGTGGCTATTCAACATGAGGCACGATCCAATTGACATTTTGAATCATTTTTGGTACAGTCCAAAAAATCATTTTTCGGATGAAAAACGATGACTCCGGACCTGTCGAACGATCCCAAAATGGTCAATATGGACGAAATTTTAACATTTAATCTTTTGACTCTAAATGACTGTTGGATGTGAATTATGACTTTGTCAACTAAAATAAATGTGTTTGAAGTCATTTCTGTGCCTGAAACGGGTCAAAATTGAAGCTTTTGAGTAAGCAAAACTCTGTAAAAATGGCAATTTTGGTCACTGTGAGGGTTTAAAAAGTGGTTATTCAACATGAGGCACGATCCAATTGACATTTTGAATCATTTTTGGTACAGTCCAAAAAATCAATTTTCGGATGAAAAACGATGACTCCGGACCTGTCGAACAATCCCAAAATGGTCAATATGGACGAAATTTTAACATTTAATCTTTTGACTCTAAATGACTGTTGGATGTGAATTATGACTTTGTCAACTAAAATAAGTGTGTTTAAAGTCATTTCTGTGCCTGAAACGGGTCAAAATTGGAGCTTTTGAGTAAGCAAAACTCTGTAAAAATGGCAATTTTGGTCACTGTGAGGGTTTAAAAAGTGGTTATTCAACATGAGGCACGATTCAATTGACATTTTGAATCATTTTTGGTACAGTCCAAAAAATCAATTTTCGGATGAAAAACGATGACTCCGGACCTGTCGAACGATCCCAAAATGGTCAATATGGATGAAATTTTAACATTTAATCTTTTGACTCTAAATGACTGTTGGATGTGAATTATGACTTTGTCAACTAAAATAAGTGTGTTTAAAGTCATTTCTGTGCCTGAAACGGGTCAAAATTGAAGCTTTTGAGTAAGCAAAACTCTTTAAAAATGGCAATTTTGGTCACTTTGAGGGTTTAAAAAGTGGCTATTCAACATGAGGCACGATCCAATTGACATTTTGAATCATTTTTGGTACAGTCCAAAAAATCATTTTTCGGATGAAAAACGATGACTCCGGACCTGTCGAACAATCCCAAAATGGTCAATATGGATGAAATTTTAACATTTAATCTTTTGACTCTAAATGACTGTTGGATGTGAATTATGACTTTGTCAACTAAAATAAGTGTGTTTAAAGTCATTTCTGTGCCTGAAACGGGTCAAAATTGAAGCTTTTGAGTAAGCAAGACTCTGTAAAAATGGCAATTTTGGTCACTGTGAGGGTTTAAAAAGTGGCTATTCAACATGAGGCACGATCCAATTGACATTTTGAATCATTTTTGGTACAGTCCAAAAAATCAATTTTCGGATGAAAAACGATGACTCCGGACCAGTCGAACGATCCCAAAATGGTCAATATGGACGAAATTTTAACATTTAATCTTTTGACTCTAAATGACTGTTGGATGTGAATTATGACTTTGTCAACTAAAATAAGTGTGTTTAAAGTCATTTCTGTGCCTGAAACGGGTCAAAATTGAAGCTTTTGAGTAAGCAAAACTCTGTAAAAATGGCAATTTTGGTCACTGTGAGGGTTTAAAAAGTGGTTATTCAACATGAGGCACGATCCAATTGACATTTTGAATCATTTTTGGTACAGTCCAAAAAATCAATTTTCGGATGAAAAACGATGACTCCGGACCTGTCGAACGATCCCAAAATGGTCAATATGGACGAAATTTTAACATTTAATCTTTTGACTCTAAATGACTGTTGGATGTGAATTATGACTTTGTCAACTAAAATAAGTGTGTTTGAAGTCATTTCTGTGCCTGAAACGGGTCAAAATTGAAGCTTTTGAGTAAGCAAAACTCTGTAAAAATGGCAATTTTGGTCACTGTGAGGGTTTAAAAAGTGGTTATTCAAAATGAGGCACGATCCAATTGACATTTTGAATCATTTTTGGTACAGTCCAAAAAATCAATTTTCGGATGAAAAACGATGACTCCGGACCTGTCGAACGATCCCAAAATGGTCAATATGGATGAAATTTTAACATTTAATCTTTTGACTCTAAATGACTGTTGGATGTGAATTATGACTTTGTCAACTAAAATAAGTGTGTTTAAAGTCATTTCTGTGCCTGAAACGGGTCAAAATTGAAGCTTTTGAGTAAGCAAAACTCTGTAAAAATGGCAATTTTGTTCACTTTGAGGGTTTAAAAAGTGGCTATTCAACATGAGGCACGATCCAATTGACATTTTGAATCATTTTTGGTACAGTCCAAAAAATCAATTTTCGGATGAAAAACGATGACTCCGGACCAGTCGAACGATCCCAAAATGGTCAATATGGACGAAATTTTAACATTTAATCTTTTGACTCTAAATGACTGTTGGATGTGAATTATGACTTTGTCAACTAAAATAAGTGTGTTTAAAGTCATTTCTGTGCCTGAAACGGGTCAAAATTGAAGCTTTTGAGTAAGCAAAACTCTGTAAAAATGGCAATTTTGGTCACTGTGAGGGTTTAAAAAGTGGTTATTCAACATGAGGCACGATCCAATTGACATTTTGAATCATTTTTGGTACAGTCCAAAAAATCAATTTTCGGATGAAAAACGATGACTCCGGACCTGTCGAACGATCCCAAAATGGTCAATATGGATGAAATTTTAACATTTAATCTTTTGACTCTAAATGACTGTTGGATGTGAATTATGACTTTGTCAACTAAAATAAGTGTGTTTAAAGTCATTTCTGTGCCTGAAACGGGTCAAAATTGAAGCTTTTGAGTAAGCAAAACTCTGTAAAAATGGCAATTTTGGTCACTGTGAGGGTTTAAAAAGTGGTTATTCAACATGAGGCACGATCCAAATGACATTTTGAATCATTTTTGGTACAGTCCAAAAAATCAATTTTCGGATGAAAAACGATGACTCCGGACCTGTCGAACGATCCCAAAATGGTCAATATGGATGAAATTTTTACATTTAATCTTTTGACTCTAAATGACTGTTGGATGTGAATTATGACTTTGTCAACTAAAATAAGTGTGTTTAAAGTCATTTCTGTGCCTGAAACGGGTCAAAATTGAAGCTTTTGAGTAAGCAAAACTCTGTAAAAATGGCAATTTTGGTCACTGTGAGGGTTTAAAAAGTGGTTATTCAACATGAGGCACGATCCAATTGACATTTTGAATCATTTTTGGTACAGTCCAAAAAATCAATTTTCGGATGAAAAACGATGACTCCGGACCTGTCGAACGATCCCAAAATGGTCAATATGGATGAAATTTTAACATTTAATCTTTTGACTCTAAATGACTGTTGGATGTGAATTATGACTTTGTCAACTAAAATAAGTGTGTTTAAAGTCATTTCTGTGCCTGAAACGGGTCAAAATTGAAGCTTTTGAGTAAGCAAAACTCTGTAAAAATGGCAATTTTGGTCACTGTGAGGGTTTAAAAAGTGGTTATTCAACATGAGGCACGATCCAATTGACATTTTGAATCATTTTTGGTACAGTCCAAAAAATCAATTTTCGGATGAAAAACGATGACTCCGGACCTGTCGAACGATCCCAAAATGGTCAATATGGATGAAATTTTAACATTTAATCTTTTGACTCTAAATGACTGTTGGATGTGAATTATGACTTTGTCAACTAAAATAAGTGTGTTTGAAGTCATTTCTGTGCCTGAAACGGGTCAAAATTGAAGCTTTTGAGTAAGCAAAACTCTGTAAAAATGGCAATTTTGGTCACTGTGAGGGTTTAAAAAGTGGTTATTCAACATGAGGCACGATCCAATTGACATTTTGAATCATTTTTGGTACAGTCCAAAAAATCAATTTTCGGATGAAAAACGATGACTCCGGACCTGTCGAACGATCCCAAAATGGTCAATATGGATGAAATTTTAACATTTAATCTTTTGACTCTAAATGACTGTTGGATGTGAATTATGACTTTGTCAACTAAAATAAGTGTGTTTAAAGTCATTTCTGTGCCTGAAACGGGTCAAAATTGAAGCTTTTGAGTAAGCAAAACTCTGTAAAAATGGCAATTTTGGTCACTGTGAGGGTTTAAAAAGTGGTTATTCAACATGAGGCACGATCCAATTGACATTTTGAATCATTTTTGGTACAGTCCAAAAAATCAATTTTCGGATGAAAAACGATGACTCCGGACCTGTCGAACGATCCCAAAATGGTCAATATGGATGAAATTTTAACATTTAATCTTTTGACTCTAAATGACTGTTGGATGTGAATTATGACTTTGTCAACTAAAATAAGTGTGTTTAAAGTCATTTCTGTGCCTGAAACGGGCCAAAATTGAAGCTTTTGAGTAAGCAAAACTCTGTAAAAATGGCAATTTTGGTCACTTTGAGGGTTTAAAAAGTGGCTATTCAACATGAGGCACGATCCAATTGACATTTTGAATCATTTTTGGTACAGTCCAAAAAATCAATTTTCGGATGAAAATCGATGACTACGGACCTGTCGAACAATCCCAAAATGGTCAATATGTATGAAATTTTAACATTTAATCTTTTGACTCTAAATGACTGTTGGATGTGAATTATGACTTTGTCAACTAAAATAAGTGTGTTTAAAGTCATTTCTGTGCCTGAAACTGGTCAAAATTGAAGCTTTTGAGTAAGCAAAACTCTGTAAAAATGGCAATTTTGGTCACTGTGAGGGTTTAAAAAGTGGCTATTCAACATGAGGCACGATCCAATTGACATTTTGAATCATTTTTGGTACAGTCCAAAAAATCAATTTTCGGATGAAAAACGATGACTCCGGACCTGTCGAACGATCCCAAAATGGTCAATATGGATGAAATTTTAACATTTAATCTTTTGACTCTAAATGACTGTTGGATGTGAATTATGACTTTGTCAACTAAAATAAGTGTGTTTAAAGTCATTTCTGTGCCTGAAACGGGTCAAAATTGATGCTTTTGAGTAAGAAAAACTCTGTAAAAATGGCAATTTTGGTCACTGTGAGGGTTTAAAAAGTGGTTATTCAACATGAGGCACGATCCAATTGACATTTTGAATCATTTTTGGTACAGTCCAAAAAATAAATTTTCGGATGAAAAACGATGACTCCGGACCTGTCGAACAATCCCAAAATGGTCAATATGGATGATATTTTAACATTTAATCTTTTGACTCTAAATGACTGTTGGATGTGAATTATGACTTTGTCAACTAAAATAAGTGTGTTTAAAGTCATTTCTGTGCCTGAAACGGGTCAAAATTGAAGCTTTTGAGTAAGCAAAACTCTGTAAAAATGGCAATTTTGGTCACTGTGAGGGTTTAAAAAGTGGTTATTCAACATGAGGCACGATCCAATTGACATTTTGAATCATTTTTGGTACAGTCCAAAAAATCAATTTTCGGATGAAAAACGATGACTCCGGACCAGTCGAACGATCCCAAAATGGTCAATATGGACGAAATTTTAACATTTAATCTTTTGACTCTAAATGACTGTTGGATGTGAATTATGACTTTGTCAACTAAAATAAGTGTGTTTAAAGTCATTTCTGTGCCTGAAACGGGTCAAAATTGAAGCTTTTGAGTAAGCAAAACTCTGTAAAAATGGCAATTTTGGTCACTGTGAGGGTTTAAAAAGTGGTTATTCAACATGAGGCACGATCCAATTGACATTTTGAATCATTTTTGGTACAGTCCAAAAAATCAATTTTCGGATGAAAAACGATGACTCCGGACCTGTCGAACGATCCCAAAATGGTCAATATGGATGACATTTTAACATTTAATCTTTTGACTCTAAATGACTGTTGGATGTGAATTATGACTTTGTCAACTAAAATAAGTGTGTTTAAAGTCATTTCTGTGCCTGAAACGGGTCAAAATTGAAGCTTTTGAGTAAGCAAAACTCTGTAAAAATGGCAATTTTGGTCACTGTGAGGGTTTAAAAAGTGGTTATTCAACATGAGGCACGATCCAATTGACATTTTGAATCATTTTTGGTACAGTCCAAAAAATCAATTTTCGGATGAAAAACGATGACTCCGGACCTGTCGAACGATCCCAAAATGGTCAATATGGATGAAATTTTAACATTTAATCTTTTGACTCTAAATGACTGTTGGATGTGAATTATGACTTTGTCAACTAAAATAAGTGTGTTTAAAGTCATTTCTGTGCCTGAAACGGGTCAAAATTGAAGCTTTTGAGTAAGCAAAACTCTGTAAAAATGGCAATTTTGGTCACTTTGAGGGTTTAAAAAGTGGCTATTCAACATGAGGCACGATCCAATTGACATTTTGAATCATTTTTGGTACAGTCCAAAAAATCAATTCTCGGATGAAAAACGATGACTACGGACCTGTCGAACAATCCCAAAATGGTCAATATGTATGAAATTTTAACATTTAATCTTTTGACTCTAAATGACTGTTGGATGTGAATTATGACTTTGTCAACTAAAATAAGTGTGTTTAAAGTCATTTCTGTGCCTGAAACTGGTCAAAATTGAAGCTTTTGAGTAAGCAAAACTCTGTAAAAATGGCAATTTTGGTCACTGTGAGGGTTTAAAAAGTGGCTATTCAACATGAGGCACGATCCAATTGACATTTTGAATCATTTTTGGTACAGTCCAAAAAATCAATTTTCGGATGAAAAACGATGACTCCGGACCTGTCGAACGATCCCAAAATGGTCAATATGGATGAAATTTTAACATTTAATCTTTTGACTCTAAATGACTGTTGGATGTGAATTATGACTTTGTCAACTAAAATAAGTGTGTTTAAAGTCATTTCTGTGCCTGAAACGGGTCAAAATTGATGCTTTTGAGTAAGAAAAACTCTGTAAAAATGGCAATTTTGGTCACTGTGAGGGTTTAAAAAGTGGTTATTCAACATGAGGCACGATCCAATTGACATTTTGAATCATTTTTGGTACAGTCCAAAAAATAAATTTTCGGATGAAAAACGATGACTCCGGACCTGTCGAACAATCCCAAAATGGTCAATATGGATGAGATTTTAACATTTAATCTTTTGACTCTAAATGACTGTTGGATGTGAATTATGACTTTGTCAACTAAAATAAGTGTGTTTAAAGTCATTTCTGTGCCTGAAACGGGTCAAAATTGAAGCTTTTGAGTAAGCAAAACTCTGTAAAAATGGCAATTTTGGTCACTGTGAGGGTTTAAAAAGTGGTTATTCAACATGAGGCACGATCCAATTGACATTTTGAATCATTTTTGGTACAGTCCAAAAAATCAATTTTCGGATGAAAAACGATGACTCCGGACCAGTCGAACGATCCCAAAATGGTCAATATGGACGAAATTTTAACATTTAATCTTTTGACTCTAAATGACTGTTGGATGTGAATTATGACTTTGTCAACTAAAATAAGTGTGTTTAAAGTCATTTCTGTGCCTGAAACGGGTCAAAATTGAAGCTTTTGAGTAAGCAAAACTCTGTAAAAATGGCAATTTTGGTCACTGTGAGGGTTTAAAAAGTGGTTATTCAACATGAGGCACGATCCAATTGACATTTTGAATCATTTTTGGTACAGTCCAAAAAATCAATTTTCGGATGAAAAACGATGACTACGGACCTGTCGAACAATCCCAAAATGGTCAATATGTATGAAATTTTAACATTTAATCTTTTGACTCTAAATGACTGTTGGATGTGAATTATGACTTTGTCAACTAAAATAAGTGTGTTTAAAGTCATTTCTGTGCCTGAAACTGGTCAAAATTGAAGCTTTTGAGTAAGCAAAACTCTGTAAAAATGGCAATTTTGGTCACTGTGAGGGTTTAAAAAGTGGCTATTCAACATGAGGCACGATCCAATTGACATTTTGAATCATTTTTGGTACAGTCCAAAAAATCAATTTTCGGATGAAAAACGATGACTCCGGACCTGTCGAACGATCCCAAAATGGTCAATATGGATGAAATTTTAACATTTAATCTTTTGACTCTAAATGACTGTTGGATGTGAATTATGACTTTGTCAACTAAAATAAGTGTGTTTAAAGTCATTTCTGTGCCTGAAACGGGTCAAAATTGATGCTTTTGAGTAAGAAAAACTCTGTAAAAATGGCAATTTTGGTCACTGTGAGGGTTTAAAAAGTGGTTATTCAACATGAGGCACGATCCAATTGACATTTTGAATCATTTTTGGTACAGTCCAAAAAATAAATTTTCGGATGAAAAACGATGACTCCGGACCTGTCGAACAATCCCAAAATGGTCAATATGGATGAGATTTTAACATTTAATCTTTTGACTCTAAATGACTGTTGGATGTGAATTATGACTTTGTCAACTAAAATAAGTGTGTTTAAAGTCATTTCTGTGCCTGAAACGGGTCAAAATTGAAGCTTTTGAGTAAGCAAAACTCTGTAAAAATGGCAATTTTGGTCACTGTGAGGGTTTAAAAAGTGGTTATTCAACATGAGGCACGATCCAATTGACATTTTGAATCATTTTTGGTACAGTCCAAAAAATCCATTTTCGGATGAAAAACGATGACTCCGGACCAGTCGAACGATCCCAAAATGGTCAATATGGACGAAATTTTAACATTTAATCTTTTGACTCTAAATGACTGTTGGATGTGAATTATGACTTTGTCAACTAAAATAAGTGTGTTTAAAGTCATTTCTGTGCCTGAAACGGGTCAAAATTGAAGCTTTTGAGTAAGCAAAACTCTGTAAAAATGGCAATTTTGGTCACTGTGAGGGTTTAAAAAGTGGTTATTCAACATGAGGCACGATCCAATTGACATTTTGAATCATTTTTGGTACAGTCCAAAAAATCAATTTTCGGATGAAAAACGATGACTCCGGACCTGTCGAACGATCCCAAAATGGTCAATATGGATGAAATTTTAACATTTAATCTTTTGACTCTAAATGACTGTTGGATGTGAATTATGAATTTGTCAACTAAAATAAGTGTGTTTGAAGTCATTTCTGTGCCTGAAACGGGTCAAAATTGAAGCTTTTGAGTAAGCAAAACTCTGTAAAATTGGCAATTTTGGTCACTGTGAGGGTTTAAAAAGTGGTTATTCAACATGAGGCACGATCCAATTGACATTTTGAATCATTTTTGGTACAGTCCAAAAAATAAATTTTCGGATGAAAAACGATGACTCCGGACCTGTCGAACAATCCCAAAATGGTCAATATGGATGAGATTTTAACATTTAATCTTTTGACTCTAAATGACTGTTGGATGTGAATTATGACTTTGTCAACTAAAATAAGTGTGTTTAAAGTCATTTCTGTGCCTGAAACGGGTCCAAATTGAAGCTTTTGAGTAAGCAAAACTCTGTAAAAATGGCAATTTTGGTCACTGTGAGGGTTTAAAAAGTGGTTATTCAACATGAGGCACGATCCAATTGACATTTTGAATCATTTTTAGTACAGTCCAAAAAATCAATTTTCGGATGAAAAACGATGACTCCGGACCAGTCGAACGATCCCAAAATGGTCAATATGGACGAAATTTTAACATTTAATCTTTTGACTCTAAATGACTGTTGGATGTGAATTATGACTTTGTCAACTAAAATAAGTGTGTTTAAAGTCATTTCTGTGCCTGAAACGGGTCAAAATTGAAGCTTTTGAGTAAGCAAAACTCTGTAAAAATGGCAATTTTGGTCACTGTGAGGGTTTAAAAAGTGGTTATTCAACATGAGGCACGATCCAATTGACATTTTGAATCATTTTTGGTACAGTCCAAAAAATCAATTTTCGGATGAAAAACGATGACTCCGGACCTGTCGAACGATCCCAAAATGGTCAATATGGATGAAATTTTAACATTTAATCTTTTGACTCTAAATGACTGTTGGATGTGAATTATGACTTTGTCAACTAAAATAAGTGTGTTTGAAGTCATTTCTGTGCCTGAAACGGGTCAAAATTGAAGCTTTTGAGTAAGCAAAACTCTGTAAAAATTGCAATTTTGGTCACTGTGAGGGTTTAAAAAGTGGTTATTCAACATGAGGCACGATCCAATTGACATTTTGAATCATTTTTGGTACAGTCCAAAAAATCAATTTTCGGATGAAAAACGATGACTCCGGACCTGTCGAAGGATCCCAAAATGGTCAATATGGATGAAATTTTAACATTTAATCTTTTGACTCTAAATGACTGTTGGATGTGAATTATGACTTTGTCAACTAAAATAAGTGTGTTTAAAGTCATTTCTGTGCCTGAAACGGGTCAAAATTGAAGCTTTTGAGTAAGCAAAACTCTGTAAAAATGGCAATTTTGGTCACTGTGAGGGTTTAAAAAGTGGTTATTCAACATGAGGCACGATCCAATTGACATTTTGAATCATTTTTGGTACAGTCCAAAAAATCAATTTTCGGATGAAAAACGATGACTCCGGACCAGTCGAACGATCCCAAAATGGTCAATATGGACGAAATTTTAACATTTAATCTTTTGACTCTAAATGACTGTTGGATGTGAATTATGACTTTGTCAACTAAAATAAATGTGTTTGAAGTCATTTCTGTGCCTGAAACGGGTCAAAATTGAAGCTTTTGAGTAAGCAAAACTCTGTAAAAATGGCAATTTTGGTCACTGTGAGGGTTTAAAAAGTGGTTATTCAACATGAGGCACGATCCAATTGACATTTTGAATCATTTTTGGTACAGTCCAAAAAATCAATTTTCGGATGAAAAACGATGACTCCGGACCTGTCGAACGATCCCAAAATGGTCAATATGGATGAAATTTTAACATTTAATCTTTTGACTCTAAATGACTGTTGGATGTGAATTATGACTTTGTCAACTAAAATAAGTGTGTTTAAAGTCATTTCTGTGCCTGAAACGGGTCAAAATTGAAGCTTTTGAGTAAGCAAAACTCTGTAAAAATGGCAATTTTGGTCACTGTGAGGGTTTAAAAAGTGGTTATTCAACATGAGGCACGATCCAATTGACATTTTGAATCATTTTTGGTACAGTCCAAAAAATCAATTTTCGGATGAAAAACGATGACTCCGGACCTGTCGAACGATCCCAAAATGGTCAATATGGATGAAATTTTAACATTTAATCTTTTGACTCTAAATGACTGTTGGATGTGAATTATGACTTTGTCAACTAAAATAAGTGTGTTTAAAGTCATTTCTGTGCCTGAAACGGGTCAAAATTGAAGCTTTTGAGTAAGCAAAACTCTGTAAAAATGGCAATTTTGGTCACTTTGAGGGTTTAAAAAGTGGCTATTCAACATGAGGCACGATCCAATTGACATTTTGAATCATTTTTGGTACAGTCCAAAAAATCAATTTTCGGATGAAAAACGATGACTCCGGACCCGTCGAACAATCCCAAAATGGTCAATATGGATGAAATTTTAACATTTAATCTTTTGACTCTAAATGACTGTTGGATGTGAATTATGACTTTGTCAACTAAAATAAGTGTGTTTAAAGTCATTTCTGTGCCTGAAACCGGTCAAAATTGAAGCTTTTGAGTAAGCAAAACTCTGTAAAAATGGCAATTTTGGTCACTGTGAGGGTTTAAAAAGTGGTTATTCAACATGAGGCACGATCCAATTGACATTTTGAATCATTTTTGGTACAGTCCAAAAAATCAATTTTCGGATGAAAAACGATGACTCCGGACCTGTCGAACGATCCCAAAATGGTCAATATGGATGAAATTTTAACATTTAATCTTTGGACTCTAAATGACTGTTGGATGTGAATTATGACTTTGTCAACTAAAATAAGTGTGTTTGAAGTCATTTCTGTGCCTGAAACGGGTCAAAATTGAAGCTTTTGAGTAAGCAAAACTCTGTAAAAATGGCAATTTTGGTCACTGTGAGGGTTTAAAAAGTGGTTATTCAACATGAGGCACGATCCAATTGACATTTTGAATCATTTTTGGTACAGTCCAAAAAATCAATTTTCGGATGAAAAACGATGACTCCGGACCTGTCGAACGATCCCAAAATGGTCAATATGGATGAAATTTTAACATTTAATCTTTTGACTCTAAATGACTGTTGGATGTGAATTATGACTTTGTCAACTAAAATAAGTGTGTTTAAAGTCATTTCTGTGCCTGAAACGGGTCAAAATTGAAGCTTTTGAGTAAGCAAAACTCTGTAAAAATGGCAATTTTGGTCACTGTGAGGGTTTAAAAAGTGGTTATTCAACATGAGGCACGATCCAATTGACATTTTGAATCATTTTTGGTACAGTCCAAAAAATCAATTTTCGGATGAAAAACGATGACTCCGGACCTGTCGAACGATCCCAAAATGGTCAATATGGATGAAATTTTAACATTTAATCTTTTGACTCTAAATGACTGTTGGATGTGAATTATGAATTTGTCAACTAAAATAAGTGTGTTTGAAGTCATTTCTGTGCCTGAAACGGGTCAAAATTGAAGCTTTTGAGTAAGCAAAACTCTGTAAAATTGGCAATTTTGGTCACTGTGAGGGTTTAAAAAGTGGTTATTCAACATGAGGCACGATCCAATTGACATTTTGAATCATTTTTGGTACAGTCCAAAAAATAAATTTTCGGATGAAAAACGATGACTCCGGACCTGTCGAACAATCCCAAAATGGTCAATATGGATGAGATTTTAACATTTAATCTTTTGACTCTAAATGACTGTTGGATGTGAATTATGACTTTGTCAACTAAAATAAGTGTGTTTAAAGTCATTTCTGTGCCTGAAACGGGTCCAAATTGAAGCTTTTGAGTAAGCAAAACTCTGTAAAAATGGCAATTTTGGTCACTGTGAGGGTTTAAAAAGTGGTTATTCAACATGAGGCACGATCCAATTGACATTTTGAATCATTTTTGGTACAGTCCAAAAAATCAATTTTCGGATGAAAAACGATGACTCCGGACCTGTCGAACGATCCCAAAATGGTCAATATGGATGAAATTTTAACATTTAATCTTTTGACTCTAAATCACTGTTGGATGTGAATTATGAATTTGTCAACTAAAATAAGTGTGTTTGAAGTCATTTCTGTGCCTGAAACGGGTCAAAATTGAAGCTTTTGAGTAAGCAAAACTCTGTAAAATTGGCAATTTTGGTCACTGTGAGGGTTTAAAAAGTGGTTATTCAACATGAGGCACGATCCAATTGACATTTTGAATCATTTTTGGTACAGTCCAAAAAATAAATTTTCGGATGAAAAACGATGACTCCGGACCTGTCGAACAATCCCAAAATGGTCAATATGGATGAGATTTTAACATTTAATCTTTTGACTCTAAATGACTGTTGGATGTGAATTATGACTTTGTCAACTAAAATAAGTGTGTTTAAAGTCATTTCTGTGCCTGAAACGGGTCCAAATTGAAGCTTTTGAGTAAGCAAAACTCTGTAAAAATGGCAATTTTGGTCACTGTGAGGGTTTAAAAAGTGGTTATTCAACATGAGGCACGATCCAATTGACATTTTGAATCATTTTTAGTACAGTCCAAAAAATCAATTTTCGGATGAAAAACGATGACTCCGGACCAGTCGAACGATCCCAAAATGGTCAATATGGACGAAATTTTAACATTTAATCTTTTGACTCTAAATGACTGTTGGATGTGAATTATGACTTTGTCAACTAAAATAAGTGTGTTTAAAGTCATTTCTGTGCCTGAAACGGGTCAAAATTGAAGCTTTTGAGTAAGCAAAACTCTGTAAAAATGGCAATTTTGGTCACTGTGAGGGTTTAAAAAGTGGTTATTCAACATGAGGCACGATCCAATTGACATTTTGAATCATTTTTGGTACAGTCCAAAAAATCAATTTTCGGATGAAAAACGATGACTCCGGACCTGTCGAACGATCCCAAAATGGTCAATATGGATGAAATTTTAACATTTAATCTTTTGACTCTAAATGACTGTTGGATGTGAATTATGACTTTGTCAACTAAAATAAGTGTGTTTGAAGTCATTTCTGTGCCTGAAACGGGTCAAAATTGAAGCTTTTGAGTAAGCAAAACTCTGTAAAAATGGCAATTTTGGTCACTGTGAGGGTTTAAAAAGTGGTTATTCAACATGAGGCACGATCCAATTGACATTTTGAATCATTTTTGGTACAGTCCAAAAAATCAATTTTCGGATGAAAAACGATGACTCCGGACCTGTCGAAGGATCCCAAAATGGTCAATATGGATGAAATTTTAACATTTAATCTTTTGACTCTAAATGACTGTTGGATGTGAATTATGACTTTGTCAACTAAAATAAGTGTGTTTAAAGTCATTTCTGTGCCTGAAACGGGTCAAAATTGAAGCTTTTGAGTAAGCAAAACTCTGTAAAAATGGCAATTTTGGTCACTGTGAGGGTTTAAAAAGTGGTTATTCAACATGAGGCACGATCCAATTGACATTTTGAATCATTTTTGGTACAGTCCAAAAAATCAATTTTCGGATGAAAAACGATGACTCCGGACCAGTCGAACGATCCCAAAATGGTCAATATGGACGAAATTTTAACATTTAATCTTTTGACTCTAAATGACTGTTGGATGTGAATTATGACTTTGTCAACTAAAATAAATGTGTTTGAAGTCATTTCTGTGCCTGAAACGGGTCAAAATTGAAGCTTTTGAGTAAGCAAAACTCTGTAAAAATGGCAATTTTGGTCACTGTGAGGGTTTAAAAAGTGGTTATTCAACATGAGGCACGATCCAATTGACATTTTGAATCATTTTTGGTACAGTCCAAAAAATCAATTTTCGGATGAAAAACGATGACTCCGGACCTGTCGAACGATCCCAAAATGGTCAATATGGATGAAATTTTAACATTTAATCTTTTGACTCTAAATGACTGTTGGATGTGAATTATGACTTTGTCAACTAAAATAAGTGTGTTTAAAGTCATTTCTGTGCCTGAAACGGGTCAAAATTGAAGCTTTTGAGTAAGCAAAACTCTGTAAAAATGGCAATTTTGGTCACTGTGAGGGTTTAAAAAGTGGTTATTCAACATGAGGCACGATCCAATTGACATTTTGAATCATTTTTGGTACAGTCCAAAAAATCAATTTTCGGATGAAAAACGATGACTCCGGACCTGTCGAACGATCCCAAAATGGTCAATATGGATGAAATTTTAACATTTAATCTTTTGACTCTAAATGACTGTTGGATGTGAATTATGACTTTGTCAACTAAAATAAGTGTGTTTAAAGTCATTTCTGTGCCTGAAACGGGTCAAAGTTGAAGCTTTTGAGTAAGCAAAACTCTGTAAAAATGGCAATTTTGGTCACTTTGAGGGTTTAAAAAGTGGCTATTCAACATGAGGCACGATCCAATTGACATTTTGAATCATTTTTGGTACAGTCCAAAAAATCAATTTTCGGATGAAAAACGATGACTCCGGACCTGTCGAACAATCCCAAAATGGTCAATATGGATGAAATTTTAACATTTAATCTTTTGACTCTAAATGACTGTTGGATGTGAATTATGACTTTGTCAACTAAAATAAGTGTGTTTAAAGTCATTTCTGTGCCTGAAACCGGTCAAAATTGAAGCTTTTGAGTAAGCAAAACTCTGTAAAAATGGCAATTTTGGTCACTGTGAGGGTTTAAAAAGTGGTTATTCAACATGAGGCACGATCCAATTGACATTTTGAATCATTTTTGGTACAGTCCAAAAAATCAATTTTCGGATGAAAAACGATGACTCCGGACCTGTCGAACGATCCCAAAATGGTCAATATGGATGAAATTTTAACATTTAATCTTTTGACTCTAAATGACTGTTGGATGTGAATTATGACTTTGTCAACTAAAATAAGTGTGTTTGAAGTCATTTCTGTGCCTGAAACGGGTCAAAATTGAAGCTTTTGAGTAAGCAAAACTCTGTAAAAATGGCAATTTTGGTCACTGTGAGGGTTTAAAAAGTGGTTATTCAACATGAGGCACGATCCAATTGACATTTTGAATCATTTTTGGTACAGTCCAAAAAATCAATTTTCGGATGAAAAACGATGACTCCGGACCTGTCGAACGATCCCAAAATGGTCAATATGGATGAAATTTTAACATTTAATCTTTTGACTCTAAATGACTGTTGGATGTGAATTATGACTTTGTCAACTAAAATAAGTGTGTTTAAAGTCATTTCTGTGCCTGAAACGGGTCAAAATTGAAGCTTTTGAGTAAGCAAAACTCTGTAAAAATGGCAATTTTGGTCACTGTGAGGGTTTAAAAAGTGGTTATTCAACATGAGGCACGATCCAATTGACATTTTGAATCATTTTTTGTATAGTCCAAAAAATCAATTTTCGGATGAAAAACGATGACTCCGGACCTGTCGAACGATCCCAAAATGGTCAATATGGATGAAATTTTAACATTTAATCTTTTGACTCTAAATGACTGTTGGATGTGAATTATGACTTTGTCAACTAAAATAAGTGTGTTTAAAGTCATTTCTGTGCCTGAAACGGGTCAAAATTGATGCTTTTGAGTAAGAAAAACTCTGTAAAAATGGCAATTTTGGTCACTGTGAGGGTTTAAAAAGTGGTTATTCAACATGAGGCACGATCCAATTGACATTTTGAATCATTTTTGGTACAGTCCAAAAAATCAATTTTCGGATGAAAAACGATGACTCCGGACCTGTCGAACAATCCCAAAATGGTCAATATGGATGAAATTTTAACATTTAATCTTTTGACTCTAAATGACTGTTGGATGTGAATTATGACTTTGTCAACTAAAATAAGTGTGTTTAAAGTCATTTCTGTGCCTGAAACGGGTCAAAATTGAAGCTTTTGAGTAAGCAAAACTCTGTAAAAATGGCAATTTTGGTCACTGTGAGGGTTTAAAAAGTGGTTATTCAACATGAGGCACGATCCAATTGACATTTTGAATCATTTTTGGTACAGTCCAAAAAATCAATTTTCGGATGAAAAACGATGACTCCGGACCTGTCGAACGATCCCAAAATGGTCAATATGGATGAAATTTTAACATTTAATCTTTTGACTCTAAATGACTGTTGGATGTGAATTATGAATTTGTCAACTAAAATAAGTGTGTTTGAAGTCATTTCTGTGCCTGAAACGGGTCAAAATTGAAGCTTTTGAGTAAGCAAAACTCTGTAAAATTGGCAATTTTGGTCACTGTGAGGGTTTAAAAAGTGGTTATTCAACATGAGGCACGATCCAATTGACATTTTGAATCATTTTTGGTACAGTCCAAAAAATAAATTTTCGGATGAAAAACGATGACTCCGGACCTGTCGAACAATCCCAAAATGGTCAATATGGATGAGATTTTAACATTTAATCTTTTGACTCTAAATGACTGTTGGATGTGAATTATGACTTTGTCAACTAAAATAAGTGTGTTTAAAGTCATTTCTGTGCCTGAAACGGGTCCAAATTGAAGCTTTTGAGTAAGCAAAACTCTGTAAAAATGGCAATTTTGGTCACTGTGAGGGTTTAAAAAGTGGTTATTCAACATGAGGCACGATCCAATTGACATTTTGAATCATTTTTAGTACAGTCCAAAAAATCAATTTTCGGATGAAAAACGATGACTCCGGACCAGTCGAACGATCCCAAAATGGTCAATATGGACGAAATTTTAACATTTAATCTTTTGACTCTAAATGACTGTTGGATGTGAATTATGACTTTGTCAACTAAAATAAGTGTGTTTAAAGTCATTTCTGTGCCTGAAACGGGTCAAAATTGAAGCTTTTGAGTAAGCAAAACTCTGTAAAAATGGCAATTTTGGTCACTGTGAGGGTTTAAAAAGTGGTTATTCAACATGAGGCACGATCCAATTGACATTTTGAATCATTTTTGGTACAGTCCAAAAAATCAATTTTCGGATGAAAAACGATGACTCCGGACCTGTCGAAGGATCCCAAAATGGTCAATATGGATGAAATTTTAACATTTAATCTTTTGACTCTAAATGACTGTTGGATGTGAATTATGACTTTGTCAACTAAAATAAGTGTGTTTAAAGTCATTTCTGTGCCTGAAACGGGTCAAAATTGAAGCTTTTGAGTAAGCAAAACTCTGTAAAAATGGCAATTTTGGTCACTGTGAGGGTTTAAAAAGTGGTTATTCAACATGAGGCACGATCCAATTGCCATTTTGAATCATTTTTGGTACAGTCCAAAAAATCAATTTTCGGATGAAAAACGATGACTCCGGACCAGTCGAACGATCCCAAAATGGTCAATATGGACGAAATTTTAACATTTAATCTTTTGACTCTAAATGACTGTTGGATGTGAATTATGACTTTGTCAACTAAAATAAATGTGTTTGAAGTCATTTCTGTGCCTGAAACGGGTCAAAATTGAAGCTTTTGAGTAAGCAAAACTCTGTAAAAATGGCAATTTTGGTCACTGTGAGGGTTTAAAAAGTGGTTATTCAACATGAGGCACGATCCAATTGACATTTTGAATCATTTTTGGTACAGTCCAAAAAATCAATTTTCGGATGAAAAACGATGACTCCGGACCTGTCGAACGATCCCAAAATGGTCAATATGGATGAAATTTTAACATTTAATCTTTTGACTCTAAATGACTGTTGGATGTGAATTATGACTTTGTCAACTAAAATAAGTGTGTTTAAAGTCATTTCTGTGCCTGAAACGGGTCAAAATTGAAGCTTTTGAGTAAGCAAAACTCTGTAAAAATGGCAATTTTGGTCACTGTGAGGGTTTAAAAAGTGGTTATTCAACATGAGGCACGATCCAATTGACATTTTGAATCATTTTTGGTACAGTCCAAAAAATCAATTTTCGGATGAAAAACGATGACTCCGGACCTGTCGAACGATCCCAAAATGGTCAATATGGATGAAATTTTAACATTTAATCTTTTGACTCTAAATGACTGTTGGATGTGAATTATGACTTTGTCAACTAAAATAAGTGTGTTTAAAGTCATTTCTGTGCCTGAAACAGGTCAAAATTGAAGCTTTTGAGTAAGCAAAACTCTGTAAAAATGGCAATTTTGGTCACTTTGAGGGTTTAAAAAGTGGCTATTCAACATGAGGCACGATCCAATTGACATTTTGAATCATTTTTGGTACAGTCCAAAAAATCAATTTTCGGATGAAAAACGATGACTCCGGACCTGTCGAACAATCCCAAAATGGTCAATATGGATGAAATTTTAACATTTAATCTTTTGACTCTAAATGACTGTTGGATGTGAATTATGACTTTGTCAACTAAAATAAGTGTGTTTAAAGTCATTTCTGTGCCTGAAACCGGTCAAAATTGAAGCTTTTGAGTAAGCAAAACTCTGTAAAAATGGCAATTTTGGTCACTGTGAGGGTTTAAAAAGTGGTTATTCAACATGAGGCACGATCCAATTGACATTTTGAATCATTTTTGGTACAGTCCAAAAAATCAATTTTCGGATGAAAAACGATGACTCCGGACCTGTCGAACGATCCCAAAATGGTCAATATGGATGAAATTTTAACATTTAATCTTTTGACTCTAAATGACTGTTGGATGTGAATTATGACTTTGTCAACTAAAATAAGTGTGTTTGAAGTCATTTCTGTGCCTGAAACGGGTCAAAATTGAAGCTTTTGAGTAAGCAAAACTCTGTAAAAATGGCAATTTTGGTCACTGTGAGGGTTTAAAAAGTGGTTATTCAACATGAGGCACGATCCAATTGACATTTTGAATCATTTTTGGTACAGTCCAAAAAATCAATTTTCGGATGAAAAACGATGACTCCGGACCTGTCGAACGATCCCAAAATGGTCAATATGGATGAAATTTTAACATTTAATCTTTTGACTCTAAATGACTGTTGGATGTGAATTATGACTTTGTCAACTAAAATAAGTGTGTTTAAAGTCATTTCTGTGCCTGAAACGGGTCAAAATTGAAGCTTTTGAGTAAGCAAAACTCTGTAAAAATGGCAATTTTGGTCACTGTGAGGGTTTAAAAAGTGGTTATTCAACATGAGGCACGATCAAATTGACATTTTGAATCATTTTTGGTACAGTCCAAAAAATCAATTTTCGGATGAAAAACGATGACTCCGGACCTGTCGAACGATCCCAAAATGGTCAATATGGATGAAATTTTAACATTTAATCTTTTGACTCTAAATGACTGTTGGATGTGAATTATGACTTTGTCAACTAAAATAAGTGTGTTTGAAGTCATTTCTGTGCCTGAAACGGGTCAAAATTGAAGCTTTTGAGTAAGCAAAACTCTGTAAAAATGGCAATTTTGGTCACTGTGAGGGTTTAAAAAGTGGTTATTCAACATGAGGCACGATCCAATTGACATTTTGAATCATTTTTGGTACAGTCCAAAAAATCAATTTTCGGATGAAAAACGATGACTCCGGACCTGTCGAACGATCCCAAAATGGTCAATATGGATGAAATTTTAACATTTAATCTTTTGACTCTAAATGACTGTTGGATGTGAATTATGACTTTGTCAACTAAAATAAGTGTGTTTAAAGTCATTTCTGTGCCTGAAACGGGTCAAAATTGATGCTTTTGAGTAAGAAAAACTCTGTAAAAGTGGCAATTTTGGTCACTGTGAGCGTTTAAAAAGTGGTTATTCAACATGAGGCACGATCCAATTGACATTTTGAATCATTTTTGGTACAGTCCAAAAAATCAATTTTCGGATGAAAAACGATGACTCCGGACCTGTCGAACAATCCCAAAATGGTCAATATGGATGAAATTTTAACATTTAATCTTTTGACTCCAAATGACTGTTGGATGTGAATTATGACTTTGTCAACTAAAATAAGTGTGTTTAAAGTCATTTCTGTGCCTGAAACGGGTCAAAATTGAAGCTTTTGAGTAAGCAAAACTCTGTAAAAATGGCAATTTTGGTCACTGTGAGTGTTTAAAAAGTGGTTATTCAACATGAGGCACGATCCAATTGACATTTTGAATCATTTTTGGTACAGTCCAAAAAATCAATTTTCGGATGAAAAACGATGACTCCGGACCAGTCGAACGATCCCAAAATGGTCAATATGGACGAAATTTTAACATTTAATCTTTTGACTCTAAATGACTGTTGGATGTGAATTATGACTTTGTCAACTAAAATAAGTGTGTTTAAAGTCATTTCTGTGCCTGAAACGGGTCAAAATTGAAGCTTTTGAGTAAGCAAAACTCTGTAAAAATGGCAATTTTAGTCACTGTGAGGGTTTAAAAAGTGGCTATTCAACATGAGGCACGATCCAATTGACATTTCGAATCATTTTTGGTACAGTCCAAAAAATCAATTTTCGGATGAAAAACGATGACTCCGGACCTGTCGAACGATCCCAAAATGGTCAATATGGATGAAATTTTAACATTTAATCTTTTGACTCTAAATGACTGTTGGATGTGAATTATGACTTTGTCAACTAAAATAAGTGTGTTTAAAGTCATTTCTGTGCCTGAAACGGGTCAAAATTGATGCTTTTGAATAAGAAAAACTCTGTAAAAATGGCAATTTTGGTCACTGTGAGGGTTTAAAAAGTGGTTATTCAACATGAGGCACGATCCAATTGACATTTTGAATCATTTTTGGTACAGTCCAAAAAATAAATTTTCGGATGAAAAACGATGACTCCGGACCTGTCGAACGATCCCAAAATGGTCAATATGGATGAAATTTTAACATTTAATCTTTTGACTCTAAATGACTGTTGGATGTGAATTATGACTTTGTCAACTAAAATAAGTGTGTTTGAAGTCATTTCTGTGCCTGAAACGGGTCAAAATTGAAGCTTTTGAGTAAGCAAAACTCTGTAAAAATGGCAATTTTGGTCACTGTGAGGGTTTAAAAAGTGGTTATTCAACATGAGGCACGATCCAATTGACATTTTGAATCATTTTTGGTACAGTCCAAAAAATCAATTTTCGGATGAAAAACGATGACTCCGGACCTGTCGAACGATCCCAAAATGGTCAATATGGATGAAATTTTAACATTTAATCTTTTGACTCTAAATGACTGTTGGATGTGAATTATGACTTTGTCAACTAAAATAAGTGTGTTTAAAGTCATTTCTGTGCCTGAAACGGGTCAAAATTGAAGCTTTTGAGTAAGCAAAACTCTGTAAAAATGGCAATTTTGGTCACTTTGAGGGTTTAAAAAGTAGCTATTCAACATGAGGCACGATCCAATTGACATTTTGAATCATTTTTGGTACAGTCCAAAAAATCAATTTTCGGATGAAAAACGATGACTTCGGACCTGTCGAACGATCCCAAAATGGTCAATATGGATGAAATTTTAACATTTAATCTTTTGACTCTAAATGACTGTTGGATGTGAATTATGACTTTGTCAACTAAAATAAGTGTGTTTAAAGTCATTTCTGTGCCTGAAACGGGTCCAAATTGAAGCTTTTGAGTAAGCAAAACTCTGTAAAAATGGCAATTTTGGTCACTGTGAGGGTTTAAAAAGTGGTTATTCAACATGAGGCACGATCCAATTGACATTTTGAATCATTTTTAGTACAGTCCAAAAAATCAATTTTCGGATGAAAAACGATGACTCCGGACCAGTCGAACGATCCCAAAATGGTCAATATGGACGAAATTTTAACATTTAATCTTTTGACTCTAAATGACTGTTGGATGTGAATTATGACTTTGTCAACTAAAATAAGTGTGTTTAAAGTCATTTCTGTGCCTGAAACGGGTCAAAATTGAAGCTTTTGAGTAAGCAAAACTCTGTAAAAATGGCAATTTTGGTCACTGTGAGGGTTTAAAAAGTGGTTATTCAACATGAGGCACGATCCAATTGACATTTTGAATCATTTTTGGTACAGTCCAAAAAATCAATTTTCGGATGAAAAACGATGACTCCGGACCTGTCGAACGATCCCAAAATGGTCAATATGGATGAAATTTTAACATTTAATCTTTTGACTCTAAATGACTGTTGGATGTGAATTATGACTTTGTCAACTAAAATAAGTGTGTTTGAAGTCATTTCTGTGCCTGAAACGGGTCAAAATTGAAGCTTTTGAGTAAGCAAAACTCTGTAAAAATGGCAATTTTGGTCACTGTGAGGGTTTAAAAAGTGGTTATTCAACATGAGGCACGATCCAATTGACATTTTGAATCATTTTTGGTACAGTCCAAAAAATCAATTTTCGGATGAAAAACGATGACTCCGGACCTGTCGAAGGATCCCAAAATGGTCAATATGGATGAAATTTTAACATTTAATCTTTTGACTCTAAATGACTGTTGGATGTGAATTATGACTTTGTCAACTAAAATAAGTGTGTTTAAAGTCATTTCTGTGCCTGAAACGGGTCAAAATTGAAGCTTTTGAGTAAGCAAAACTCTGTAAAAATGGCAATTTTGGTCACTGTGAGGGTTTAAAAAGTGGTTATTCAACATGAGGCACGATCCAATTGACATTTTGAATCATTTTTGGTACAGTCCAAAAAATCAATTTTCGGATGAAAAACGATGACTCCGGACCAGTCGAACGATCCCAAAATGGTCAATATGGACGAAATTTTAACATTTAATCTTTTGACTCTAAATGACTGTTGGATGTGAATTATGACTTTGTCAACTAAAATAAATGTGTTTGAAGTCATTTCTGTGCCTGAAACGGGTCAAAATTGAAGCTTTTGAGTAAGCAAAACTCTGTAAAAATGGCAATTTTGGTCACTGTGAGGGTTTAAAAAGTGGTTATTCAACATGAGGCACGATCCAATTGACATTTTGAATCATTTTTGGTACAGTCCAAAAAATCAATTTTCGGATGAAAAACGATGACTCCGGACCTGTCGAACGATCCCAAAATGGTCAATATGGATGAAATTTTAACATTTAATCTTTTGACTCTAAATGACTGTTGGATGTGAATTATGACTTTGTCAACTAAAATAAGTGTGTTTAAAGTCATTTCTGTGCCTGAAACGGGTCAAAATTGAAGCTTTTGAGTAAGCAAAACTCTGTAAAAATGGCAATTTTGGTCACTGTGAGGGTTTAAAAAGTGGTTATTCAACATGAGGCACGATCCAATTGACATTTTGAATCATTTTTGGTACAGTCCAAAAAATCAATTTTCGGATGAAAAACGATGACTCCGGACCTGTCGAACGATCCCAAAATGGTCAATATGGATGAAATTTTAACATTTAATCTTTTGACTCTAAATGACTGTTGGATGTGAATTATGACTTTGTCAACTAAAATAAGTGTGTTTAAAGTCATTTCTGTGCCTGAAACGGGTCAAAATTGAAGCTTTTGAGTAAGCAAAACTCTGTAAAAATGGCAATTTTGGTCACTTTGAGGGTTTAAAAAGTGGCTATTCAACATGAGGCACGATCCAATTGACATTTTGAATCATTTTTGGTACAGTCCAAAAAATCAATTTTCGGATGAAAAACGATGACTCCGGACCTGTCGAACAATCCCAAAATGGTCAATATGGATGAAATTTTAACATTTAATCTTTTGACTCTAAATGACTGTTGGATGTGAATTATGACTTTGTCAACTAAAATAAGTGTGTTTAAAGTCATTTCTGTGCCTGAAACCGGTCAAAATTGAAGCTTTTGAGTAAGCAAAACTCTGTAAAAATGGCAATTTTGGTCACTGTGAGGGTTTAAAAAGTGGTTATTCAACATGAGGCACGATCCAATGACATTTTGAATCATTTTTGGTACAGTCCAAAAAATCAATTTTCGGATGAAAAACGATGACTCCGGACCTGTCGAACGATCCCAAAATGGTCAATATGGATGAAATTTTAACATTTAATCTTTTGACTCTAAATGACTGTTGGATGTGAATTATGACTTTGTCAACTAAAATAAGTGTGTTTGAAGTCATTTCTGTGCCTGAAACGGGTCAAAATTGAAGCTTTTGAGTAAGCAAAACTCTGTAAAAATGGCAATTTTGGTCACTGTGAGGGTTTAAAAAGTGGTTATTCAACATGAGGCACGATCCAATTGACATTTTGAATCATTTTTGGTACAGTCCAAAAAATCAATTTTCGGATGAAAAACGATGACTCCGGACCTGTCGAACGATCCCAAAATGGTCAATATGGATGAAATTTTAACATTTAATCTTTTGACTCTAAATGACTGTTGGATGTGAATTATGACTTTGTCAACTAAAATAAGTGTGTTTAAAGTCATTTCTGTGCCTGAAACGGGTCAAAATTGAAGCTTTTGAGTAAGCAAAACTCTGTAAAAATGGCAATTTTGGTCACTGTGAGGGTTTAAAAAGTGGTTATTCAACATGAGGCACGATCCAATTGACATTTTGAATCATTTTTGTATAGTCCAAAAAATCAATTTTCGGATGAAAAACGATGACTCCGGACCTGTCGAACGATCCCAAAATGGTCAATATGGATGAAATTTTAACATTTAATCTTTTGACTCTAAATGACTGTTGGATGTGAATTCTGACTTTGTCAACTAAAATAAGTGTGTTTAAAGTCATTTCTGTGCCTGAAACGGGTCAAAATTGATGCTTTTGAGTAAGAAAAACTCTGTAAAAATGGCAATTTTGGTCACTGTGAGGGTTTAAAAGTGGTTATTCAACATGAGGCACGATCCAATTGACATTTTGAATCATTTTTGGTACAGTCCAAAAAATCAATTTTCGGATGAAAAACGATGACTCCGGACCTGTCGAACAATCCCAAAATGGTCAATATGGATGAAATTTTAACATTTAATCTTTTGACTCTAAATGACTGTTGGATGTGAATTATGACTTTGTCAACTAAAATAAGTGTGTTTAAAGTCATTTCTGTGCCTGAAACGGGTCAAAATTGAAGCTTTTGAGTAAGCAAAACTCTGTAAAAATGGCAATTTTGGTCACTGTGAGGGTTTAAAAAGTGGTTATTCAACATGAGGCACGATCCAATTGACATTTTGAATCATTTTTGGTACAGTCCAAAAAATCAATTTTCGGATGAAAAACGATGACTCCGGACCTGTCGAACGATCCCAAAATGGTCAATATGGATGAAATTTTAACATTTAATCTTTTGACTCTAAATGACTGTTGGATGTGAATTATGAATTTGTCAACTAAAATAAGTGTGTTTGAAGTCATTTCTGTGCCTGAAACGGGTCAAAATTGAAGCTTTTGAGTAAGCAAAACTCTGTAAAATTGGCAATTTTGGTCACTGTGAGGGTTTAAAAAGTGGTTATTCAACATGAGGCACGATCCAATTGACATTTTGAATCATTTTTGGTACAGTCCAAAAAATAAATTTTCGGATGAAAAACGATGACTCCGGACCTGTCGAACAATCCCAAAATGGTCAATATGGATGAGATTTTAACATTTAATCTTTTGACTCTAAATGACTGTTGGATGTGAATTATGACTTTGTCAACTAAAATAAGTGTGTTTAAAGTCATTTCTGTGCCTGAAACGGGTCCAAATTGAAGCTTTTGAGTAAGCAAAACTCTGTAAAAATGGCAATTTTGGTCACTGTGAGGGTTTAAAAAGTGGTTATTCAACATGAGGCACGATCCAATTGACATTTTGAATCATTTTTAGTACAGTCCAAAAAATCAATTTTCGGATGAAAAACGATGACTCCGGACCAGTCGAACGATCCCAAAATGGTCAATATGGACGAAATTTTAACATTTAATCTTTTGACTCTAAATGACTGTTGGATGTGAATTATGACTTTGTCAACTAAAATAAGTGTGTTTAAAGTCA
>NW_028242889.1:0-67822 GCF_964263255.1 Lissotriton vulgaris
CCACTCTGCACTCACCACTCTGCACTCACCACTCTGCACTCACCACTCTGCACTCTGCACTCACCACTCTGCACTCACCACTCTGCACTCACCACTCTGCACTCACCACTCTGCACTCACCACTCTGCACTCACCACTCTGCACTCACCACTCTGCACTCACCACTCTGCACTCACCACTCTGCACTCACCACTCTGCACTCTGCACTCACCACTCTGCACTCACCACTCACCACTCACCACTCACCACTCTGCACTCTGCACTCACCACTCTGCACTCTGCACTCTGCACTCACCACTCTGCACTCAACACTCTGCACTCACCACTCTGCACTCACCACTCTGCACTCACCACTCTGCACTCACCATTCTGCACTCACCATTCTGCACTCACCACTCTGCACTCACCACTCACCACTCTGCACTCACCACTCTGCACTCACCACTCACCACTCTGCACTCACCACTCTGCACTCACCACTCTGCACTCTGCACTCACCACTCTGCACTCACCACTCACCACTCTGCACTCTGCACTCTGCACTCACCACTCACCACTCACCACTCACCACTCACCACTCACCACTCACCACTCTGCACTCACCACTCTGCACTCTGCACTCACCACTCTGCACTCACCACTCACCACTCTGCACTCACCACTCACCACTCACCACTCACCACTCACCACTCACCACTCTGCACTCACCACTCACCACTCTGCCCTCACCACTCACCACTCTGCCCTCACCACTCACCACTCTGCACTCACCACTCTGCACTCACCACTCACCACTCTGCACTCACCACTCTGCACTCACCACTCTGCACTCACCACTCTGCACTCACCACTCTGCACTCACCACTCTGCACTCTGCACTCTGCACTCACCACTCTGCACTCTGCACTCTGCACTCACCACTCTGCACTCAACACTCTGTACTCACCACTCTGCACTCTGCACTCACCACTCTGCACTCAACACTCTGCACTCACCACTCTGCACTCACCACTCTGCACTCCCCACTCTGCACTCACCACTCTGCACTCACCATTCTGCACTCACCACTCTGCACTCACCACTCACCACTCTGCACTCACCACTCACCACTCTGCACTCACCACTCACCACTCTGCACTCACCACTCACCACTCTGCACTCTGCACTCTGCACTCACCACTCTGCACTCAACACTCTGCACTCACCACTCTGCACTCTGCACTCACCACTCTGCACTCAACACTCTGCACTCACCACTCTGCACTCACCACTCTGCACTCACCACTCTGCACTCACCACTCTGCACTCACCATTCTGCACTCACCACTCTGCACTCACCACTCACCACTCACCACTCTGCACTCACCACTCTGCACTCACCACTCTGCACTCACCACTCACCACTCACCACTCACCACTCACCACTCACCACTCACCACTCTGCACTCTGCACTCTGCACTCACCACTCTGCACTCAACACTCTGCACTCACCACTCTGCACTCACCACTCTGCACTCTGCACTCTGCACTCACCACTCTGCACTCAACACTCTGCACTCACCACTCTGCACTCACCACTCTGCACTCACCACTCTGCACTCACCACTCTGCACTCAACACTCTGCACTCACCACTCTGCACTCACCACTCTGCACTCACCACTCTGCACTCACCATTCTGCACTCGCCACTCTGCACTCACCACTCACCACTCTGCACTCACCACTCACCACTCACCACTCTGCCCTCACCACTCACCACTCTGCCCTCACCACTCACCACTCTGCACTCACCACTCACCACTCACCACTCTGCACTCACCACTCTGCACTCACCACTCTGCACTCACTACTCACCACTCACCACTCACCACTCACCACTCACCACTCACCACTCACCACTCTGCACTCTGCACTCACCACTCACCACTCACCACTCACCACTCACCACTCACCACTCACCACTCACCACTCACCACTCTGCACTCACCACTCTGCACTCACCACTCTGCACTCACCACTCTGCACTCACCACTCACCACTCACCACTCTGCCCTCACCACTCACCACTCTGCCCTCACCACTCACCACTCTGCACTCACCACTCTGCACTCACCACTCACCACTCACCACTCTGCACTCACCACTCTGCACTCACCACTCTGCACTCACCACTCTGCACTCACCACTCTGCACTCTGCACTCTGCACTCACCACTCTGCACTCTGCACTCTGCACTCACCACTCTGCACTCACCACTCACCACTCACCACTCACCACTCACCACTCACCACTCACCACTCACCACTCACCACTCTGCACTCTGCACTCTGCACTCACCACTCTGCACTCAACACTCTGCACTCACCACTCTGCACTCACCACTCTGCACTCTGCACTCTGCACTCACCACTCTGCACTCAACACTCTGCACTCACCACTCTGCACTCACCATTCTGCACTCACCACTCTGCACTCACCACTCACCACTCACCACTCTGCACTCACCACTCTGCACTCACCACTCTGCACTCACCACTCTGCACTCACCACTCTGCACTCACCACTCTGCACTCTGCACTCTGCACTCTGCACTCTGCACTCTGCACTCACCACTCTGCACTCACCACTCTGCACTCACCACTCTGCACTCACCACTCTGCACTCACCACTCTGCACTCACCACTCTGCACTCACCACTCTGCACTCACCATTCTGCACTCACCACTCTGCACTCACCACTCTGCACTCACCACTCTGCACTCACCACTCTGCACTCACCACTCTGCACTCACCACTCTGCACTCTGCACTCTGCACTCACCACTCTGCACTCACCACTCACCACTCACCACTCTGCACTCTGCACTCTGCACTCTGCACTCTGCACTCAACACTCTGCACTCACCACTCTGCACTCACCACTCTGCACTCACCACTCACCACTCTGCACTCTGCACTCTGCACTCTGCACTCACCACTCTGCACTCAACACTCTGCACTCACCACTCTGCACTCACCACTCTGCACTCACCACTCTGCACTCACCACTCTGCACTCACCATTCTGCACTCACCACTCTGCACTCACCACTCACCACTCTGCACTCACCACTCACCACTCTGCACTCACCACTCTGCACTCACCACTCACCACTCACCACTCTGCACTCACCACTCTGCACTCACCACTCACCACTCTGCACTCACCACTCACCACTCTGCACTCACCACTCTGCCCTCACCACTCACCACTCACCACTCTGCACTCACCACTCTGCACTCACCACTCACCACTCTACACTCACCACTCACCACTCTGCACTCACCACTCTGCCCTCACCACTCACCACTCTGCACTCACCACTCTGCACTCACCACTCTGCACTCACCACTCTGCACTCACCACTCACCACTCTGCACTCACCACTCTGCACTCACCACTCACCACTCTGCACTCACCACTCACCACTCTGCACTCACCACTCTGCCCTCACCACTCACCACTCTGCACTCACCACTCTGCACTCGCCACTCTGCACTCACCACTCTGCACTCACCACTCTGCACTCACCACTCTGCACTCACCACTCTGCACTCTGCACTCACCACTCACCACTCACCACTCTGCACTCACCACTCACCACTCTGTACTCACCACTCACCACTCACCACTCACCACTCACCACTCACCACTCACCACTCTGCACTCACCACTCACCACTCTGCCCTCACCACTCACCACTCTGCACTCACCACTCACCACTCTGCACTCACCACTCTGCCCTCACCACTCACCACTCTGCACTCACCACTCTGCACTCACCACTCTGCACTCACCACTCACCACTCTGCACTCACCACTCTGCACTCACCACTCACCACTCTGCACTCACCACTCACCACTCTGCACTCACCACTCTGCCCTCACCACTCACCACTCTGCACTCACCACTCTGCACTCGCCACTCTGCACTCACCACTCTGCACTCACCACTCTGCACTCACCACTCTGCACTCACCACTCTGCACTCTGCACTCACCACTCACCACTCACCACTCTGCACTCACCACTCACCACTCTGTACTCACCACTCACCACTCACCACTCACCACTCACCACTCACCACTCACCACTCTGCACTCACCACTCACCACTCTGCCCTCACCACTCACCACTCTGCCCTCACCACTCACCACTCTGCACTCACCACTCACCACTCACCACTCACCACTCACCACTCACCACTCTGCACTCACCACTCTGCACTCTGCACTCACCACTCTGCACTCTGCACTCACCACTCTGCACTCTGCACTCTGCACTCACCACTCTGCACTCTGCACTCTGCACTCTGCACTCTGCACTCACCACTCTGCACTCACCACTCTGCACTCACCACTCTGCACTCACCACTCTGCACTCACCACTCTGCACTCACCACTCTGCACTCACCACTCTGCACTCACCACTCTGCACTCACCACTCTGCACTCACCACTCTGCACTCTGCACTCTGCACTCTGCACTCTGCACTCTGCACTCTGCACTCACCACTCTGCACTCACCACTCTGCACTCTGCACTCTGCACTCACCACTCTGCACTCACCACTCTGCACTCCCCACTCTGCACTCACCACTCTGCACTCACCATTCTGCACTCACCACTCTGCACTCACCACTCACCACTCTGCACTCACCACTCACCACTCACCACTCTGCACTCACCACTCACCACTCTGCACTCACCACTCACCACTCTGCACTCACCACTCACCACTCTGCACTCAACACTCTGCACTCTGCACTCACCACTCTGCACTCACCACTCTGCACTCACCACTCTGCACTCACCACTCTGCACTCACCACTCACCACTCTGCACTCTGCACTCTGCACTCTGCACTCTGCACTCTGCACTCTGCACTCTGCACTCTGCACTCTGCACTCTGCACTCTGCACTCAACACTCTGCACTCTGCACTCACCACTCTGCACTCACCACTCTGCACTCACCACTCTGCACTCACCACTCTGCACTCACCACTCTGCACTCACCACTCACCACTCTGCACTCTGCACTCTGCACTCACCACTCTGCACTCACCACTCTGCACTCACCACTCTGCACTCACCATTCTGCACTCACCACTCTGCACTCACCACTCTGCACTCACCACTCACCACTCACCACTCACCACTCACCACTCTGCACTCACCACTCTGCACTCACCACTCTGCACTCTGCACTCACCACTCACCACTCACCACTCACCACTCACCACTCACCACTCACCACTCTGCACTCACCACTCTGCACTCACCACTCTGCACTCACCACTCTGCACTCACCACTCTGCACTCTGCACTCACCACTCTGCACTCACCACTCTGCACTCACCATTCTGCACTCACCATTCTGCACTCACCACTCTGCACTCACCACTCACCACTCACCACTCACCACTCACCACTCACCACTCTGCACTCACCACTCACCACTCTGCACTCACCACTCACCACTCACCACTCACCACTCACCACTCACCACTCTGCCCTCACCACTCACCACTCTGCCCTCACCACTCTGCCCTCACCACTCACCACTCTGCACTCACCACTCTGCACTCACCACTCTGCACTCACCACTCTGCACTCACCACTCTGCACTCACCACTCACCACTCTGCACTCACCACTCTGCACTCTGCACTCTGCACTCTGCACTCTGCACTCTGCACTCAACACTCTGCGCTCAACACTCTGCGCTCACCACTCTGCACTCACCACTCTGCACTCACCACTCTGCACTCAACACTCTGCACTCACCACTCTGCACTCACCACTCTGCACTCACCATTCTGCACTCGCCACTCTGCACTCACCACTCACCACTCTGCACTCACCACTCACCACTCACCACTCTGCCCTCACCACTCACCACTCTGCCCTCACCACTCACCACTCTGCACTCACCACTCACCACTCTGCACTCTGCACTCTGCACTCACCACTCACCACTCACCACTCACCACTCACCACTCTGCACTCTGCACTCACCACTCACCACTCTGCACTCACCACTCTGCACTCACCACTCTGCACTCACCACTCTGCACTCACCATTCTGCACTCGCCACTCTGCACTCACCACTCACCACTCACCACTCACCACTCACCACTCACCACTCACCACTCACCACTCTGCACTCACCACTCTGCACTCTGCACTCACCACTCTGCACTCTGCACTCACCACTCTGCACTCACCACTCACCACTCACCACTCACCACTCACCACTCACCACTCACCACTCACCACTCTGCACTCACCACTCACCACTCTGCCCTCACCACTCACCACTCTGCCCTCACCACTCACCACTCTGCACTCACCACTCTGCACTCACCACTCACCACTCTGCACTCACCACTCTGCACTCACCACTCTGCACTCACCACTCTGCACTCACCACTCTGCACTCACCACTCTGCACTCTGCACTCTGCACTCACCACTCTGCACTCTGCACTCTGCACTCACCACTCTGCACTCAACACTCTGTACTCACCACTCTGCACTCTGCACTCACCACTCTGCACTCAACACTCTGCACTCACCACTCTGCACTCACCACTCTGCACTCCCCACTCTGCACTCACCACTCTGCACTCACCATTCTGCACTCACCACTCTGCACTCACCACTCACCACTCTGCACTCACCACTCACCACTCTGCACTCACCACTCACCACTCTGCACTCACCACTCACCACTCTGCACTCTGCACTCTGCACTCACCACTCTGCACTCAACACTCTGCACTCACCACTCTGCACTCTGCACTCACCACTCTGCACTCAACACTCTGCACTCACCACTCTGCACTCACCACTCTGCACTCACCACTCTGCACTCACCACTCTGCACTCACCATTCTGCACTCACCACTCTGCACTCACCACTCACCACTCACCACTCTGCACTCACCACTCTGCACTCACCACTCTGCACTCACCACTCTGCACTCACCACTCACCACTCACCACTCACCACTCACCACTCACCACTCACCACTCACCACTCACCACTCACCACTCACCACTCACCACTCACCACTCACCACTCACCACTCTGCACTCTGCACTCACCACTCTGCACTCAACACTCTGCACTCACCACTCTGCACTCACCACTCTGCACTCACCACTCTGCACTCTGCACTCTGCACTCACCACTCTGCACTCACCACTCTGCACTCACCACTCTGCACTCACCACTCTGCACTCACCACTCTGCACTCAACACTCTGCACTCAACACTCTGCACTCACCACTCTGCACTCACCACTCTGCACTCACCACTCTGCACTCACCATTCTGCACTCGCCACTCTGCACTCACCACTCACCACTCTGCACTCACCACTCACCACTCACCACTCTGCCCTCACCACTCACCACTCTGCCCTCACCACTCACCACTCTGCACTCACCACTCACCACTCACCACTCTGCACTCACCACTCTGCACTCACCACTCTGCACTCACTACTCACCACTCACCACTCACCACTCACCACTCACCACTCACCACTCACCACTCTGCACTCACCACTCACCACTCACCACTCACCACTCACCACTCACCACTCACCACTCACCACTCACCACTCACCACTCTGCACTCACCACTCTGCACTCACCACTCTGCACTCTGCACTCACCACTCTGCACTCACCACTCTGCACTCACCACTCTGCACTCACCACTCACCACTCACCACTCTGCCCTCACCACTCACCACTCTGCCCTCACCACTCACCACTCTGCACTCACCACTCTGCACTCACCACTCACCACTCACCACTCACCACTCTGCACTCACCACTCTGCACTCACCACTCTGCACTCACCACTCTGCACTCACCACTCTGCACTCTGCACTCTGCACTCACCACTCTGCACTCTGCACTCTGCACTCTGCACTCACCACTCTGCACTCACCACTCACCACTCACCACTCACCACTCACCACTCACCACTCACCACTCACCACTCACCACTCACCACTCACCACTCACCACTCACCACTCTGCACTCTGCACTCTGCACTCTGCACTCACCACTCTGCACTCAACACTCTGCACTCACCACTCTGCACTCACCACTCTGCACTCTGCACTCACCACTCTGCACTCAACACTCTGCACTCACCACTCTGCACTCACCACTCTGCACTCACCACTCTGCACTCACCACTCTGCACTCACCATTCTGCACTCACCACTCTGCACTCACCACTCACCACTCACCACTCTGCACTCACCACTCTGCACTCACCACTCTGCACTCACCACTCTGCACTCACCACTCTGCACTCACCACTCTGCACTCTGCACTCTGCACTCTGCACTCTGCACTCTGCACTCACCACTCTGCACTCACCACTCTGCACTCACCACTCTGCACTCACCACTCTGCACTCACCACTCTGCACTCACCACTCTGCACTCACCATTCTGCACTCACCACTCTGCACTCACCACTCTGCACTCACCACTCTGCACTCACCACTCTGCACTCACCACTCTGCACTCACCACTCTGCACTCACCACTCTGCACTCTGCACTCTGCACTCACCACTCTGCACTCACCACTCACCACTCACCACTCACCACTCTGCACTCTGCACTCTGCACTCTGCACTCTGCACTCACCACTCTGCACTCTGCACTCTGCACTCACCACTCTGCACTCAACACTCTGCACTCACCACTCTGCACTCACCACTCTGCACTCACCACTCTACACTCACCACTCTGCACTCACCATTCTGCACTCACCACTCTGCACTCACCACTCACCACTCTGCACTCACCACTCACCACTCTGCACTCACCACTCTGCACTCACCACTCACCACTCACCACTCTGCACTCACCACTCTGCACTCACCACTCACCACTCTGCACTCACCACTCACCACTCTGCACTCACCACTCTGCCCTCACCACTCACCACTCACCACTCTGCACTCACCACTCTGCACTCACCACTCACCACTCTGCACTCACCACTCACCACTCTGCACTCACCACTCTGCCCTCACCACTCACCACTCTGCACTCACCACTCTGCACTCACCACTCTGCACTCACCACTCTGCACTCACCACTCACCACTCTGCACTCACCACTCTGCACTCACCACTCACCACTCTGCACTCTGCACTCACCACTCTGCACTCACCACTCTGCCCTCACCACTCACCACTCTGCACTCACCACTCTGCACTCGCCACTCTGCACTCGCCACTCTGCACTCGCCACTCTGCACTCACCACTCTGCACTCACCACTCTGCACTCACCACTCTGCACTCACCACTCACCACTCTGCACTCACCACTCACCACTCTGTACTCACCACTCACCACTCACCACTCACCACTCACCACTCACCACTCACCACTCTGCACTCACCACTCACCACTCTGCCCTCACCACTCACCACTCTGCACTCACCACTCACCACTCTGCACTCACCACTCTGCCCTCACCACTCACCACTCTGCACTCACCACTCTGCACTCACCACTCTGCACTCACCACTCACCACTCTGCACTCACCACTCTGCACTCACCACTCACCACTCTGCACTCACCACTCACCACTCTGCACTCACCACTCTGCCCTCACCACTCACCACTCTGCACTCACCACTCTGCACTCGCCACTCTGCACTCACCACTCTGCACTCACCACTCTGCACTCACCACTCTGCACTCACCACTCTGCACTCTGCACTCACCACTCACCACTCACCACTCTGCACTCACCACTCACCACTCTGTACTCACCACTCACCACTCACCACTCACCACTCACCACTCACCACTCACCACTCTGCACTCACCACTCACCACTCTGCCCTCACCACTCACCACTCTGCCCTCACCACTCACCACTCTGCACTCACCACTCACCACTCACCACTCACCACTCACCACTCACCACTCTGCACTCACCACTCTGCACTCTGCACTCTGCACTCTGCACTCTGCACTCTGCACTCACCACTCTGCACTCTGCACTCTGCACTCTGCACTCACCACTCTGCACTCTGCACTCTGCACTCTGCACTCTGCACTCTGCACTCTGCACTCTGCACTCTGCACTCTGCACTCTGCACTCACCACTCTGCACTCACCACTCTGCACTCACCACTCTGCACTCACCACTCTGCACTCACCACTCTGCACTCACCACTCTGCACTCACCACTCTGCACTCACCACTCTGCACTCTGCACTCTGCACTCTGCACTCTGCACTCTGCACTCTGCACTCTGCACTCTGCACTCTGCACTCTGCACTCTGCACTCTGCACTCTGCACTCTGCACTCTGCACTCTGCACTCTGCACTCACCACTCTGCACTCACCACTCTGCACTCACCACTCTGCACTCACCACTCTGCACTCACCACTCACCACTCACCACTCACCACTCACCACTCACCACTCTGCACTCACCACTCACCACTCTGCACTCACCACTCTGCCCTCACCACTCACCACTCTGCCCTCACCACTCACCACTCTGCCCTCACCACTCACCACTCTGCACTCACCACTCTGCACTCACCACTCTGCACTCACCACTCTGCACTCACCACTCTGCACTCTGCACTCTGCACTCACCACTCTGCACTCTGCACTCTGCACTCTGCACTCTGCACTCACCACTCTGCACTCACCACTCTGCACTCACCATTCTGCACTCGCCACTCTGCACTCACCACTCTGCACTCACCACTCTGCACTCTGCACTCTGCACTCTGCACTCTGCACTCTGCACTCACCACTCTGCACTCACCACTCTGCACTCACCACTCTGCACTCACCACTCTGCACTCACCACTCACCACTCACCACTCACCACTCACCACTCACCACTCTGCACTCACCACTCACCACTCTGCACTCACCACTCTGCCCTCACCACTCACCACTCTGCCCTCACCACTCACCACTCTGCCCTCACCACTCACCACTCTGCACTCACCACTCTGCACTCACCACTCTGCACTCACCACTCTGCACTCACCACTCTGCACTCTGCACTCTGCACTCACCACTCTGCACTCTGCACTCTGCACTCTGCACTCTGCACTCTGCACTCACCACTCTGCACTCACCACTCTGCACTCACCATTCTGCACTCGCCACTCTGCACTCACCACTCTGCACTCACCACTCTGCACTCTGCACTCTGCACTCTGCACTCTGCACTCTGCACTCTGCACTCACCACTCTGCACTCACCACTCTGCACTCACCACTCTGCACTCACCACTCTGCACTCACCATTCTGCACTCGCCACTCTGCACTCTGCACTCTGCACTCTGCACTCTGCACTCACCACTCTGCACTCAACACTCTGCACTCACCACTCTGCACTCACCACTCTGCACTCACCACTCTGCACTCACCACTCTGCACTCTGCACTCTGCACTCTGCACTCTGCACTCTGCACTCTGCACTCTGCACTCTGCACTCTGCACTCACCACTCTGCACTCACCACTCTGCACTCGCCACTCTGCACTCACCACTCTGCACTCACCACTCTGCACTCTGCACTCTGCACTCTGCACTCTGCACTCTGCACTCTGCACTCTGCACTCTGCACTCTGCACTCTGCACTCTGCACTCTGCACTCTGCACTCTGCACTCTGCACTCTGCACTCACCACTCTGCACTCTGCACTCTGCACTCTGCACTCACCACTCTGCACTCACCACTCTGCACTCACCACTCACCACTCACCACTCACCACTCACCACTCTGCACTCACCACTCACCACTCTGCACTCACCACTCTGCCCTCACCACTCACCACTCTGCCCTCACCACTCACCACTCTGCCCTCACCACTCACCACTCTGCACTCACCACTCTGCACTCACCACTCTGCACTCACCACTCTGCACTCACCACTCTGCACTCACCACTCACCACTCACCACTCACCACTCACCACTCACCACTCACCACTCTTCCCTCACCACTCTTCCCTCACCACTCTGCACTCTGCACTCACCACTCTGCACTCACCACTCTGCACTCACCACTCTGCACTCACCACTCTGCGCTCTGCACTCACCACTCTGCGCTCTGCACTCACCACTCTGCGCTCACCACTCTGCACTCACCACTCTGCGCTCGCCACTCTGCACTCTGCACTCTGCACTCACCACTCTGCACTCAACACTCTGCACTCACCACTCTGCCCTCACCACTCACCACTCTGCCCTCACCACTCACCACTCTGCCCTCACCACTCACCACTCTGCACTCACCACTCTGCACTCACCACTCTGCACTCACCACTCTGCACTCTGCACTCTGCACTCTGCACTCTGCACTCTGCACTCTGCACTCTGCACTCACCACTCTGCACTCACCACTCTGCACTCGCCACTCTGCACTCGCCACTCTGCACTCACCACTCTGCACTCTGCACTCTGCACTCTGCACTCTGCACTCTGCACTCTGCACTCTGCACTCTGCACTCTGCACTCTGCACTCACCACTCTGCACTCACCACTCTGCACTCTGCACTCTGCACTCTGCACTCTGCACTCACCACTCTGCACTCACCACTCTGCACTCACCACTCTGCACTCACCACTCTGCACTCACCACTCACCACTCTGCACTCACCACTCTGCACTCACCACTCTGCACTCACCACTCTGCGCTCTGCACTCACCACTCTGCGCTCTGCACTCACCACTCTGCACTCACCACTCTGCACTCACCACTCTGCGCTCTGCACTCACCACTCTGCACTCACCACTCACCACTCTGCACTCACCACTCTGCCCTCACCACTCACCACTCTGCACTCACCACTCTGCACTCACCACTCACCACTCACCACTCTGCACTCACCACTCTGCACTCTGCACTCACCACTCACCACTCACCACTCACCACTCACCACTCACCACTCTGCACTCACCACTCTTCCCTCACCACTCTTCCCTCACCACTCTGCACTCTGCACTCACCACTCTGCACTCACCACTCTGCACTCACCACTCTGCACTCACCACTCTGCGCTCTGCACTCACCACTCTGCGCTCTGCACTCACCACTCTGCGCTCACCACTCTGCACTCACCACTCTGCGCTCTGCACTCACCACTCTGCACTCACCACTCACCACTCTGCACTCACCACTCTGCCCTCACCACTCACCACTCTGCACTCACCACTCTGCACTCACCACTCTGCACTCACCACTCTGCACTCACCACTCTGCACTCACCACTCACCACTCTGCACTCACCACTCTGCACTCACCACTCTGCACTCACCACTCTGCGCTCTGCACTCACCACTCTGCGCTCTGCACTCACCACTCTGCACTCACCACTCTGCACTCACCACTCTGCGCTCTGCACTCACCACTCTGCACTCACCACTCACCACTCTGCACTCACCACTCTGCCCTCACCACTCACCACTCTGCACTCACCACTCTGCACTCACCACTCTGCACTCACCACTCACCACTCACCACTCACCACTCTGCACTCACCACTCTGCACTCACCACTCTGCACTCACCACTCTGCACTCACCACTCTGCACTCACCACTCTGCACTCTGCACTCTGCACTCACCACTCTGCACTCTGCACTCTGCACTCTGCACTCACCACTCTGCACTCTGCACTCTGCACTCACCACTCTGCACTCACCACTCTGCACTCACCACTCTGCACTCACCACTCTGCACTCACCACTCTGCACTCACCACTCTGCACTCACCACTCTGCACTCACCACTCTGCACTCTGCACTCTGCACTCTGCACTCACCACTCTGCACTCACCACTCTGCACTCACCACTCTGCACTCACCACTCTGCACTCACCACTCTGCACTCACCACTCTGCACTCACCACTCTGCACTCACCACTCTGCACTCACCACTCTGCACTCACCACTCTGCACTCACCACTCTGCACTCACCACTCTGCACTCACCACTCTGCACTCTGCACTCTGCACTCTGCACTCTGCACTCTGCACTCACCACTCTGCACTCACCACTCTGCACTCACCACTCTGCACTCACCACTCTGCACTCACCACTCTGCACTCACCACTCTGCGCTCTGCACTCACCACTCTGCGCTCTGCACTCACCACTCTGCACTCACCACTCTGCACTCACCACTCTGCACTCACCACTCTGCACTCACCACTCTGCACTCACCACTCTGCACTCACCACTCTGCACTCACCACTCTGCACTCACCACTCTGCACTCACCACTCTGCACTCACCACTCTGCGCTCTGCACTCACCACTCTGCGCTCTGCACTCACCACTCTGCACTCACCACTCTGCACTCACCACTCTGCGCTCTGCACTCACCACTCTGCACTCTGCACTCACCACTCTGCACTCACCACTCACCACTCACCACTCTGCACTCACCACTCTGCACTCACCACTCTGCACTCACCACTCTGCACTCACCACTCACCACTCACCACTCTGCACTCTGCACTCACCACTCTGCACTCACCACTCTGCACTCACCACTCTGCACTCACCACTCTGCACTCACCACTCTGCACTCTGCACTCTGCACTCTGCACTCTGCACTCTGCACTCACCACTCTGCACTCTGCACTCTGCACTCTGCACTCTGCACTCTGCACTCTGCACTCACCACTCTGCACTCTGCACTCTGCACTCTGCACTCTGCACTCTGCACTCTGCACTCACCACTCTGCACTCACCACTCTGCACTCCCCACTCTGCACTCACCACTCTGCACTCACCACTCTGCACTCACCACTCTGCACTCCCCACTCTGCACTCACCACTCTGCACTCACCACTCTGCACTCACCACTCTGCACTCACCACTCTGCACTCACCACTCTGCACTCACCACTCTGCACTCACCACTCACCACTCACCACTCTGCACTCACCACTCACCACTCTGCACTCACCACTCTGCACTCACCACTCTGCACTCACCACTCTGCACTCTGCACTCTGCACTCTGCACTCACCACTCTGCACTCTGCACTCTACACTCTGCACTCTGCACTCAACACTCTGCACTCAACACTCTGCACTCTGCACTCACCACTCTGCACTCACCACTCTGCACTCACCACTCTGCACTCACCACTCACCACTCTGCACTCTGCACTCTGCACTCACCACTCTGCACTCACCACTCTGCACTCACCACTCTGCACTCACCATTCTGCACTCACCACTCTGCACTCACCACTCTGCACTCACCACTCACCACTCACCACTCACCACTCACCACTCTGCACTCACCACTCTGCACTCACCACTCTGCACTCACCACTCACCACTCACCACTCTGCACTCTGCACTCTGCACTCACCACTCACCACTCACCACTCACCACTCACCACTCACCACTCACCACTCTGCACTCACCACTCACCACTCTGCACTCACCACTCTGCACTCACCACTCTGCACTCACCACTCTGCACTCTGCACTCACCACTCTGCACTCACCACTCTGCACTCACCATTCTGCACTCACCATTCTGCACTCACCATTCTGCACTCACCACTCTGCACTCACCACTCACCACTCACCACTCACCACTCACCACTCACCACTCTGCACTCACCACTCACCACTCTGCACTCACCACTCACCACTCACCACTCACCACTCACCACTCACCACTCTGCCCTCACCACTCACCACTCTGCCCTCACCACTCTGCCCTCACCACTCACCACTCTGCACTCACCACTCTGCACTCACCACTCTGCACTCACCACTCTGCACTCACCACTCTGCACTCACCACTCTGCACTCACCACTCACCACTCTGCACTCACCACTCTGCACTCTGCACTCTGCACTCTGCACTCTGCACTCTGCACTCAACACTCTGCGCTCACCACTCTGCACTCACCACTCTGCACTCACCACTCTGCACTCAACACTCTGCACTCACCACTCTGCACTCACCACTCTGCACTCACCATTCTGCACTCGCCACTCTGCACTCACCACTCACCACTCTGCACTCACCACTCACCACTCACCACTCTGCCCTCACCACTCACCACTCTGCCCTCACCACTCACCACTCTGCACTCACCACTCACCACTCTGCACTCTGCACTCACCACTCACCACTCACCACTCACCACTCACCACTCTGCACTCTGCACTCACCACTCACCACTCTGCACTCACCACTCTGCACTCACCACTCTGCACTCACCACTCTGCACTCACCACTCACCACTCTGCACTCACCACTCTGCACTCACCACTCTGCACTCACCACTCTGCGCTCTGCACTCACCACTCTGCACTCTGCACTCACCACTCTGCACTCACCACTCACCACTCACCACTCTGCACTCACCACTCTGCACTCACCACTCTGCACTCACCACTCTGCACTCACCACTCACCACTCACCACTCTGCACTCTGCACTCTGCACTCTGCACTCACCACTCTGCACTCACCACTCTGCACTCACCACTCTGCACTCACCACTCTGCACTCTGCACTCTGCACTCTGCACTCTGCACTCTGCACTCTGCACTCTGCACTCTGCACTCTGCACTCTGCACTCTGCACTCTGCACTCACCACTCTGCACTCACCACTCTGCACTCTGCACTCTGCACTCTGCACTCACCACTCTGCACTCACCACTCTGCACTCACCACTCTGCACTCCCCACTCTGCACTCACCACTCTGCACTCACCACTCTGCACTCACCACTCTGCACTCCCCACTCTGCACTCACCACTCTGCACTCACCACTCTGCACTCACCACTCTGCACTCACCACTCTGCACTCACCACTCTGCACTCACCACTCTGCACTCACCACTCACCACTCACCACTCTGCACTCACCACTCACCACTCTGCACTCACCACTCACCACTCACCACTCACCACTCTGCACTCAACACTCTGCACTCTGCACTCTGCACTCTGCACTCACCACTCTGCACTCACCACTCTGCACTCACCACTCTGCACTCACCACTCTGCACTCACCACTCTGCACTCACCACTCACCACTCTGCACTCACCACTCTGCACTCACCACTCTGCACTCACCACTCTGCACTCTGCACTCTGCACTCTGCACTCACCACTCTGCACTCTGCACTCTGCACTCTGCACTCTGCACTCAACACTCTGCACTCAACACTCTGCACTCTGCACTCACCACTCTGCACTCACCACTCTGCACTCACCACTCTGCACTCACCACTCACCACTCTGCACTCTGCACTCTGCACTCACCACTCTGCACTCACCACTCTGCACTCACCACTCTGCACTCACCATTCTGCACTCACCACTCTGCACTCACCACTCTGCACTCACCACTCACCACTCACCACTCACCACTCACCACTCTGCACTCACCACTCTGCACTCACCACTCTGCACTCACCACTCACCACTCACCACTCTGCACTCTGCACTCACCACTCACCACTCACCACTCACCACTCACCACTCACCACTCACCACTCTGCACTCACCACTCACCACTCTGCACTCACCACTCTGCACTCACCACTCTGCACTCACCACTCTGCACTCTGCACTCACCACTCTGCACTCACCACTCTGCACTCACCATTCTGCACTCACCATTCTGCACTCACCACTCTGCACTCACCACTCACCACTCACCACTCACCACTCACCACTCACCACTCTGCACTCACCACTCACCACTCTGCACTCACCACTCACCACTCACCACTCACCACTCACCACTCACCACTCTGCCCTCACCACTCACCACTCTGCCCTCACCACTCTGCCCTCACCACTCACCACTCTGCACTCACCACTCTGCACTCACCACTCTGCACTCACCACTCTGCACTCACCACTCTGCACTCACCACTCTGCACTCACCACTCACCACTCTGCACTCACCACTCTGCACTCTGCACTCTGCACTCTGCACTCTGCACTCTGCACTCAACACTCTGCGCTCACCACTCTGCACTCACCACTCTGCACTCACCACTCTGCACTCAACACTCTGCACTCACCACTCTGCACTCACCACTCTGCACTCACCATTCTGCACTCGCCACTCTGCACTCACCACTCACCACTCTGCACTCACCACTCACCACTCACCACTCTGCCCTCACCACTCACCACTCTGCCCTCACCACTCACCACTCTGCACTCACCACTCACCACTCTGCACTCTGCACTCACCACTCACCACTCACCACTCACCACTCACCACTCTGCACTCTGCACTCACCACTCACCACTCTGCACTCACCACTCTGCACTCACCACTCTGCACTCACCACTCTGCACTCACCACTCACCACTCTGCACTCACCACTCTGCACTCACCACTCTGCACTCACCACTCTGCACTCACCACTCTGCACTCACCACTCTGCACTCACCACTCTGCACTCACCACTCTGCACTCACCACTCTGCACTCACCACTCTGCACTCACCACTCTGCACTCACCACTCTGCACTCTGCACTCACCACTCTGCACTCACCACTCACCACTCACCACTCACCACTCTGCACTCTGCACTCACCACTCTGCACTCTGCACTCTGCACTCACCACTCTGCACTCAACACTCTGCACTCACCACTCTGCACTCACCACTCTGCACTCACCACTCTGCACTCACCATTCTGCACTCACCATTCTGCACTCACCATTCTGCACTCACCACTCTGCACTCACCACTCTGCACTCACCACTCACCACTCTGCACTCACCACTCTGCACTCACCACTCTGCACTCTGCACTCACCACTCTGCACTCACCACTCACCACTCTGCACTCACCACTCACCACTCACCACTCACCACTCACCACTCACCACTCACCACTCTGCACTCACCACTCACCACTCTGCCCTCACCACTCACCACTCTGCCCTCACCACTCACCACTCTGCACTCACCACTCACCACTCTGCACTCACCACTCTGCACTCACCACTCTGCATTCACCACTCTGCACTCACCACTCTGCACTCACCACTCTGCACTCCCCACTCTGCACTCACCACTCTGCACTCACCATTCTGCACTCACCACTCTGCACTCACCACTCACCACTCTGCACTCACCACTCACCACTCTGCACTCACCACTCACCACTCTGCACTCACCACTCACCACTCTGCACTCTGCACTCTGCACTCACCACTCTGCACTCAACACTCTGCACTCACCACTCTGCACTCTGCACTCACCACTCTGCACTCAACACTCTGCACTCACCACTCTGCACTCACCACTCTGCACTCACCACTCTGCACTCACCACTCTGCACTCACCATTCTGCACTCACCACTCTGCACTCACCACTCTGCACTCACCACTCTGCACTCAACACTCTGCACTCACCACTCTGCACTCACCACTCTGCACTCACCACTCTGCACTCGCCACTCTGCACTCACCACTCACCACTCTGCACTCACCACTCACCACTCACCACTCTGCCCTCACCACTCACCACTCTGCCCTCACCACTCACCACTCTGCACTCACCACTCACCACTCTGCACTCTGCACTCTGCACTCACCACTCACCACTCACCACTCACCACTCACCACTCTGCACTCTGCACTCACCACTCACCACTCTGCACTCACCACTCTGCACTCACCACTCTGCACTCACCACTCTGCACTCTGCACTCACCACTCTGCACTCACCACTCTGCACTCACCACTCTGCACTCACCACTCTGCACTCACCACTCTGCACTCACCACTCTGCACTCACCACTCTGCACTCACCACTCTGCACTCACCACTCTGCACTCTGCACTCACCACTCTGCACTCACCACTCACCACTCACCACTCTGCACTCTGCACTCTGCACTCACCACTCTGCACTCTGCACTCTGCACTCACCACTCTGCACTCAACACTCTGCACTCACCACTCTGCACTCACCACTCTGCACTCACCACTCTGCACTCACCATTCTGCACTCACCATTCTGCACTCACCACTCTGCACTCACCACTCACCACTCTGCACTCACCACTCTGCACTCACCACTCACCACTCTGCACTCACCACTCTGCACTCACCACTCTGCACTCTGCACTCACCACTCTGCACTCACCACTCACCACTCTGCACTCTGCACTCTGCACTCACCACTCACCACTCACCACTCACCACTCACCACTCACCACTCTGCACTCACCACTCTGCACTCTGCACTCACCACTCTGCACTCACCACTCACCACTCTGCACTCACCACTCACCACTCACCACTCACCACTCACCACTCACCACTCTGCACTCACCACTCACCACTCTGCCCTCACCACTCACCACTCTGCCCTCACCACTCACCACTCTGCACTCACCACTCTGCACTCACCACTCACCACTCTGCACTCACCACTCTGCACTCACCACTCTGCACTCACCACTCTGCACTCACCACTCTGCACTCACCACTCTGCACTCACCACTCTGCACTCTGCACTCTGCACTCACCACTCTGCACTCTGCACTCTGCACTCACCACTCTGCACTCAACACTCTGTACTCACCACTCTGCACTCTGCACTCACCACTCTGCACTCAACACTCTGCACTCACCACTCTGCACTCACCACTCTGCACTCCCCACTCTGCACTCACCACTCTGCACTCACCATTCTGCACTCACCACTCTGCACTCACCACTCACCACTCTGCACTCACCACTCACCACTCTGCACTCACCACTCACCACTCTGCACTCACCACTCACCACTCTGCACTCACCACTCTGCACTCAACACTCTGCACTCAACACTCTGCACTCACCACTCTGCACTCTGCACTCACCACTCTGCACTCACCACTCTGCACTCACCACTCTGCACTCACCACTCTGCACTCACCATTCTGCACTCACCACTCTGCACTCACCACTCACCACTCACCACTCTGCACTCACCACTCTGCACTCACCACTCTGCACTCACCACTCTGCACTCACCACTCACCACTCACCACTCACCACTCACCACTCACCACTCACCACTCACCACTCTGCACTCTGCACTCACCACTCTGCACTCACCACTCTGCACTCACCACTCTGCACTCTGCACTCTGCACTCACCACTCTGCACTCAACACTCTGCACTCACCACTCTGCACTCACCACTCTGCACTCACCACTCTGCACTCACCACTCTGCACTCACCACTCTGCACTCAACACTCTGCACTCACCACTCTGCACTCACCACTCTGCACTCACCACTCTGCACTCACCATTCTGCACTCGCCACTCTGCACTCACCACTCACCACTCTGCACTCACCACTCACCACTCTGCACTCACCACTCACCACTCACCACTCTGCCCTCACCACTCACCACTCTGCACTCACCACTCACCACTCACCACTCTGCACTCACCACTCTGCACTCACCACTCTGCACTCACTACTCACCACTCACCACTCACCACTCACCACTCACCACTCACCACTCACCACTCACCACTCTGCACTCTGCACTCACCACTCACCACTCACCACTCACCACTCACCACTCACCACTCACCACTCACCACTCTGCACTCACCACTCTGCACTCACCACTCTGCACTCTGCACTCACCACTCTGCACTCACCACTCTGCACTCACCACTCTGCACTCACCACTCACCACTCACCACTCTGCCCTCACCACTCACCACTCTGCCCTCACCACTCACCACTCTGCACTCACCACTCTGCACTCACCACTCACCACTCACCACTCACCACTCTGCACTCACCACTCTGCACTCACCACTCTGCACTCACCACTCTGCACTCACCACTCTGCACTCTGCACTCTGCACTCACCACTCTGCACTCTGCACTCTGCACTCACCACTCTGCACTCACCACTCACCACTCACCACTCACCACTCACCACTCACCACTCACCACTCACCACTCACCACTCACCACTCTGCACTCTGCACTCACCACTCTGCACTCAACACTCTGCACTCACCACTCTGCACTCACCACTCTGCACTCTGCACTCTGCACTCAACACTCTGCACTCACCACTCTGCACTCACCACTCTGCACTCACCACTCTGCACTCACCACTCTGCACTCACCATTCTGCACTCACCACTCTGCACTCACCACTCACCACTCACCACTCTGCACTCACCACTCTGCACTCACCACTCTGCACTCACCACTCTGCACTCACCACTCTGCACTCACCACTCTGCACTCTGCACTCTGCACTCTGCACTCTGCACTCTGCACTCACCACTCTGCACTCACCACTCTGCACTCACCACTCTGCACTCACCACTCTGCACTCACCACTCTGCACTCACCACTCTGCACTCACCACTCTGCACTCACCATTCTGCACTCACCACTCTGCACTCACCACTCTGCACTCACCACTCTGCACTCACCACTCTGCACTCACCACTCTGCACTCACCACTCTGCACTCTGCACTCTGCACTCACCACTCTGCACTCACCACTCACCACTCACCACTCACCACTCTGCACTCTGCACTCTGCACTCTGCACTCACCACTCTGCACTCAACACTCTGCACTCACCACTCTGCACTCACCACTCTGCACTCACCACTCTGCACTCACCACTCTGCACTCACCATTCTGCACTCACCACTCTGCACTCACCACTCACCACTCTGCACTCACCACTCACCACTCTGCACTCACCACTCTGCACTCACCACTCACCACTCACCACTCTGCACTCACCACTCTGCACTCACCACTCACCACTCTGCACTCACCACTCACCACTCTGCACTCACCACTCTGCCCTCACCACTCACCACTCACCACTCTGCACTCACCACTCTGCACTCACCACTCACCACTCTGCACTCACCACTCACCACTCTGCACTCACCACTCTGCCCTCACCACTCACCACTCTGCACTCACCACTCTGCACTCACCACTCTGCACTCACCACTCTGCACTCACCACTCACCACTCTGCACTCACCACTCTGCACTCACCACTCACCACTCTGCACTCACCACTCACCACTCTGCACTCACCACTCTGCCCTCACCACTCACCACTCTGCACTCACCACTCTGCACTCGCCACTCTGCACTCACCACTCTGCACTCACCACTCTGCACTCACCACTCTGCACTCACCACTCTGCACTCTGCACTCACCACTCACCACTCACCACTCTGCACTCACCACTCACCACTCTGTACTCACCACTCACCACTCACCACTCACCACTCACCACTCACCACTCACCACTCTGCACTCACCACTCACCACTCTGCCCTCACCACTCACCACTCTGCACTCACCACTCACCACTCTGCACTCACCACTCTGCCCTCACCACTCACCACTCTGCACTCACCACTCTGCACTCACCACTCTGCACTCACCACTCACCACTCTGCACTCACCACTCTGCACTCACCACTCACCACTCTGCACTCACCACTCACCACTCTGCACTCACCACTCTGCCCTCACCACTCACCACTCTGCACTCACCACTCTGCACTCGCCACTCTGCACTCACCACTCTGCACTCACCACTCTGCACTCACCACTCTGCACTCACCACTCTGCACTCTGCACTCACCACTCACCACTCACCACTCTGCACTCACCACTCACCACTCTGTACTCACCACTCACCACTCACCACTCACCACTCACCACTCACCACTCACCACTCTGCACTCACCACTCACCACTCTGCCCTCACCACTCACCACTCTGCCCTCACCACTCACCACTCTGCACTCACCACTCACCACTCACCACTCACCACTCACCACTCACCACTCACCACTCACCACTCACCACTCACCACTCACCACTCACCACTCTGCACTCACCACTCTGCACTCTGCACTCACCACTCTGCACTCTGCACTCTGCACTCTGCACTCACCACTCTGCACTCTGCACTCTGCACTCTGCACTCTGCACTCTGCACTCTGCACTCTGCACTCTGCACTCTGCACTCACCACTCTGCACTCACCACTCTGCACTCACCACTCTGCACTCACCACTCTGCACTCACCACTCTGCACTCACCACTCTGCACTCACCACTCTGCACTCACCACTCTGCACTCACCACTCTGCACTCTGCACTCTGCACTCTGCACTCTGCACTCTGCACTCTGCACTCACCACTCTGCACTCACCACTCTGCACTCTGCACTCTGCACTCTGCACTCACCACTCTGCACTCACCACTCTGCACTCCCCACTCTGCACTCACCACTCTGCACTCACCACTCTGCACTCACCACTCTGCACTCCCCACTCTGCACTCACCACTCTGCACTCACCACTCTGCACTCACCACTCACCACTCACCACTCTGCACTCACCACTCACCACTCTGCACTCACCACTCACCACTCTGCACTCACCACTCACCACTCTGCACTCAACACTCTGCACTCTGCACTCACCACTCTGCACTCACCACTCTGCACTCACCACTCTGCACTCACCACTCTGCACTCACCACTCTGCACTCACCACTCACCACTCTGCACTCTGCACTCTGCACTCTGCACTCTGCACTCTGCACTCTGCACTCTGCACTCAACACTCTGCACTCAACACTCTGCACTCTGCACTCACCACTCTGCACTCACCACTCTGCACTCACCACTCTGCACTCACCACTCTGCACTCACCACTCTGCACTCACCACTCACCACTCTGCACTCTGCACTCTGCACTCACCACTCTGCACTCACCACTCTGCACTCACCACTCTGCACTCACCATTCTGCACTCACCACTCTGCACTCACCACTCTGCACTCACCACTCACCACTCACCACTCACCACTCACCACTCTGCACTCACCACTCTGCACTCACCACTCACCACTCTGCACTCTGCACTCTGCACTCACCACTCACCACTCACCACTCACCACTCACCACTCACCACTCACCACTCTGCACTCACCACTCACCACTCTGCACTCACCACTCTGCACTCACCACTCTGCACTCACCACTCTGCACTCTGCACTCACCACTCTGCACTCACCACTCTGCACTCACCATTCTGCACTCACCATTCTGCACTCACCACTCTGCACTCACCACTCACCACTCACCACTCACCACTCACCACTCACCACTCTGCACTCACCACTCACCACTCTGCACTCACCACTCACCACTCACCACTCACCACTCACCACTCACCACTCTGCCCTCACCACTCACCACTCTGCCCTCACCACTCTGCCCTCACCACTCACCACTCTGCACTCACCACTCTGCACTCACCACTCTGCACTCACCACTCTGCACTCACCACTCTGCACTCACCACTCTGCACTCACCACTCACCACTCTGCACTCACCACTCTGCACTCTGCACTCTGCACTCTGCACTCTGCACTCAACACTCTGCGCTCACCACTCTGCACTCACCACTCTGCACTCACCACTCTGCACTCAACACTCTGCACTCACCACTCTGCACTCACCACTCTGCACTCACCATTCTGCACTCGCCACTCTGCACTCACCACTCACCACTCTGCACTCACCACTCACCACTCACCACTCTGCCCTCACCACTCACCACTCTGCCCTCACCACTCACCACTCTGCACTCACCACTCACCACTCTGCACTCTGCACTCTGCACTCACCACTCACCACTCACCACTCACCACTCACCACTCTGCACTCTGCACTCACCACTCACCACTCTGCACTCACCACTCTGCACTCACCACTCTGCACTCACCACTCTGCACTCTGCACTCACCACTCTGCACTCACCACTCTGCACTCACCACTCTGCACTCACCACTCTGCACTCACCACTCTGCACTCACCACTCTGCACTCACCACTCTGCACTCACCACTCTGCACTCACCACTCTGCACTCTGCACTCACCACTCTGCACTCACCACTCACCACTCACCACTCACCACTCTGCACTCACCACTCTGCACTCTGCACTCTGCACTCACCACTCTGCACTCAACACTCTGCACTCACCACTCTGCACTCACCACTCTGCACTCACCACTCTGCACTCACCATTCTGCACTCACCATTCTGCACTCACCACTCTGCACTCACCACTCACCACTCTGCACTCACCACTCTGCACTCACCACTCACCACTCTGCACTCACCACTCTGCACTCACCACTCTGCACTCACCACTCTGCACTCTGCACTCACCACTCTGCACTCACCACTCACCACTCTGCACTCTGCACTCTGCACTCACCACTCACCACTCACCACTCACCACTCACCACTCACCACTCACCACTCACCACTCTGCACTCACCACTCTGCACTCTGCACTCACCACTCTGCACTCACCACTCACCACTCTGCACTCACCACTCACCACTCACCACTCACCACTCACCACTCACCACTCTGCACTCACCACTCACCACTCTGCCCTCACCACTCACCACTCTGCCCTCACCACTCACCACTCTGCACTCACCACTCTGCACTCACCACTCACCACTCTGCACTCACCACTCTGCACTCACCACTCTGCACTCACCACTCTGCACTCACCACTCTGCACTCACCACTCTGCACTCTGCACTCTGCACTCACCACTCTGCACTCTGCACTCTGCACTCACCACTCTGCACTCAACACTCTGTACTCACCACTCTGCACTCTGCACTCACCACTCTGCACTCAACACTCTGCACTCACCACTCTGCACTCACCACTCTGCACTCCCCACTCTGCACTCACCACTCTGCACTCACCATTCTGCACTCACCACTCTGCACTCACCACTCACCACTCTGCACTCACCACTCACCACTCTGCACTCACCACTCACCACTCTGCACTCACCACTCACCACTCTGCACTCTGCACTCTGCACTCACCACTCTGCACTCAACACTCTGCACTCACCACTCTGCACTCACCACTCTGCACTCAACACTCTGCACTCACCACTCTGCACTCACCACTCTGCACTCACCACTCTGCACTCACCACTCTGCACTCACCATTCTGCACTCACCACTCTGCACTCACCACTCACCACTCACCACTCTGCACTCACCACTCTGCACTCACCACTCTGCACTCACCACTCTGCACTCACCACTCACCACTCACCACTCACCACTCACCACTCACCACTCACCACTCACCACTCACCACTCACCACTCTGCACTCTGCACTCTGCACTCTGCACTCACCACTCTGCACTCAACACTCTGCACTCACCACTCTGCACTCACCACTCTGCACTCTGCACTCTGCACTCACCACTCTGCACTCAACACTCTGCACTCACCACTCTGCACTCACCACTCTGCACTCACCACTCTGCACTCACCACTCTGCACTCAACACTCTGCACTCACCACTCTGCACTCACCACTCTGCACTCTGCACTCTGCACTCACCACTCTGCACTCAACACTCTGCACTCACCACTCTGCACTCACCACTCTGCACTCACCACTCTGCACTCACCACTCTGCACTCAACACTCTGCACTCACCACTCTGCACTCACCACTCTGCACTCACCACTCTGCACTCACCATTCTGCACTCGCCACTCTGCACTCACCACTCACCACTCTGCACTCACCACTCACCACTCACCACTCTGCCCTCACCACTCACCACTCTGCCCTCACCACTCACCACTCTGCACTCACCACTCACCACTCACCACTCTGCACTCACCACTCTGCACTCACCACTCTGCACTCACTACTCACCACTCACCACTCACCACTCACCACTCACCACTCACCACTCACCACTCACCACTCACCACTCTGCACTCACCACTCACCACTCACCACTCACCACTCACCACTCACCACTCTGCACTCACCACTCTGCACTCACCACTCTGCACTCACCACTCTGCACTCACCACTCTGCACTCTGCACTCACCACTCTGCACTCACCACTCTGCACTCACCACTCTGCACTCACCACTCACCACTCACCACTCTGCCCTCACCACTCACCACTCTGCCCTCACCACTCACCACTCTGCACTCACCACTCTGCACTCACCACTCACCACTCACCACTCTGCACTCTGCACTCTGCACTCTGCACTCACCACTCTGCACTCAACACTCTGCACTCACCACTCTGCACTCACCACTCTGCACTCTGCACTCTGCACTCACCACTCTGCACTCAACACTCTGCACTCACCACTCTGCACTCACCACTCTGCACTCACCACTCTGCACTCACCACTCTGCACTCAACACTCTGCACTCACCACTCTGCACTCACCACTCTGCACTCACCACTCTGCACTCACCATTCTGCACTCGCCACTCTGCACTCACCACTCACCACTCTGCACTCACCACTCACCACTCACCACTCTGCCCTCACCACTCACCACTCTGCCCTCACCACTCACCACTCTGCACTCACCACTCACCACTCACCACTCTGCACTCACCACTCTGCACTCACCACTCTGCACTCACTACTCACCACTCACCACTCACCACTCACCACTCACCACTCACCACTCACCACTCACCACTCTGCACTCACCACTCACCACTCACCACTCACCACTCACCACTCACCACTCACCACTCTGCACTCACCACTCTGCACTCACCACTCTGCACTCACCACTCTGCACTCACCACTCTGCACTCTGCACTCACCACTCTGCACTCACCACTCTGCACTCACCACTCTGCACTCACCACTCACCACTCACCACTCTGCCCTCACCACTCACCACTCTGCCCTCACCACTCACCACTCTGCACTCACCACTCTGCACTCACCACTCACCACTCACCACTCACCACTCTGCACTCACCACTCTGCACTCACCACTCTGCACTCACCACTCTGCACTCACCACTCTGCACTCTGCACTCTGCACTCACCACTCTGCACTCTGCACTCTGCACTCACCACTCTGCACTCACCACTCACCACTCACCACTCACCACTCACCACTCACCACTCACCACTCTGCACTCTGCACTCTGCACTCTGCACTCACCACTCTGCACTCAACACTCTGCACTCACCACTCTGCACTCACCACTCTGCACTCTGCACTCTGCACTCTGCACTCTGCACTCACCACTCTGCACTCAACACTCTGCACTCACCACTCTGCACTCACCACTCTGCACTCACCACTCTGCACTCACCACTCTGCACTCACCACTCTGCACTCACCATTCTGCACTCACCACTCTGCACTCACCACTCACCACTCACCACTCTGCACTCACCACTCTGCACTCACCACTCTGCACTCACCACTCTGCACTCACCACTCTGCACTCACCACTCTGCACTCTGCACTCTGCACTCTGCACTCACCACTCTGCACTCACCACTCTGCACTCACCACTCTGCACTCACCACTCTGCACTCACCACTCTGCACTCACCACTCTGCACTCACCACTCTGCACTCAACACTCTGCACTCACCACTCTGCACTCACCACTCTGCACTCACCACTCTGCACTCACCACTCTGCACTCACCACTCTGCACTCACCACTCTGCACTCACCACTCTGCACTCACCACTCTGCACTCACCACTCACCACTCTGCACTCACCACTCACCACTCTGCACTCACCACTCTGCACTCACCACTCACCACTCACCACTCTGCACTCACCACTCTGCACTCACCACTCACCACTCTGCACTCACCACTCACCACTCTGCACTCACCACTCTGCCCTCACCACTCACCACTCACCACTCTGCACTCACCACTCTGCACTCACCACTCACCACTCTGCACTCACCACTCACCACTCTGCACTCACCACTCTGCCCTCACCACTCACCACTCTGCACTCACCACTCTGCACTCACCACTCTGCACTCACCACTCTGCACTCACCACTCACCACTCTGCACTCACCACTCTGCACTCACCACTCACCACTCTGCACTCACCACTCACCACTCACCACTCTGCACTCACCACTCTGCCCTCACCACTCACCACTCTGCACTCACCACTCTGCACTCGCCACTCTGCACTCACCACTCTGCACTCACCACTCTGCACTCACCACTCTGCACTCACCACTCTGCACTCACCACTCTGCACTCACCACTCTGCACTCACCACTCACCACTCTGCACTCACCACTCTGCACTCACCACTCACCACTCTGCACTCACCACTCACCACTCACCACTCTGCACTCACCACTCTGCCCTCACCACTCACCACTCTGCACTCACCACTCTGCACTCGCCACTCTGCACTCACCACTCTGCACTCACCACTCTGCACTCACCACTCTGCACTCACCACTCTGCACTCTGCACTCACCACTCACCACTCACCACTCTGCACTCACCACTCACCACTCTGTACTCACCACTCACCACTCACCACTCACCACTCACCACTCACCACTCACCACTCACCACTCACCACTCTGCACTCACCACTCACCACTCTGCCCTCACCACTCACCACTCTGCACTCACCACTCACCACTCTGCACTCACCACTCTGCCCTCACCACTCACCACTCTGCACTCACCACTCTGCACTCACCACTCTGCACTCACCACTCACCACTCTGCACTCACCACTCTGCACTCACCACTCACCACTCTGCACTCACCACTCACCACTCTGCACTCACCACTCTGCCCTCACCACTCACCACTCTGCACTCACCACTCTGCACTCGCCACTCTGCACTCACCACTCTGCACTCACCACTCTGCACTCACCACTCTGCACTCACCACTCTGCACTCTGCACTCACCACTCACCACTCACCACTCTGCACTCACCACTCACCACTCTGTACTCACCACTCACCACTCACCACTCACCACTCACCACTCACCACTCACCACTCTGCACTCACCACTCACCACTCTGCCCTCACCACTCACCACTCTGCCCTCACCACTCACCACTCTGCACTCACCACTCACCACTCACCACTCACCACTCACCACTCACCACTCACCACTCTGCACTCACCACTCTGCACTCTGCACTCACCACTCTGCACTCTGCACTCTGCACTCTGCACTCACCACTCTGCACTCTGCACTCTGCACTCTGCACTCTGCACTCTGCACTCTGCACTCTGCACTCTGCACTCTGCACTCTGCACTCTGCACTCACCACTCTGCACTCACCACTCTGCACTCACCACTCTGCACTCACCACTCTGCACTCACCACTCTGCACTCACCACTCTGCACTCACCACTCTGCACTCACCACTCTGCACTCACCACTCTGCACTCTGCACTCTGCACTCTGCACTCTGCACTCTGCACTCTGCACTCTGCACTCTGCACTCTGCACTCTGCACTCTGCACTCTGCACTCTGCACTCACCACTCACCACTCTGCACTCACCACTCACCACTCACCACTCACCACTCACCACTCACCACTCTGCACTCACCACTCACCACTCTGCACTCACCACTCTGCCCTCACCACTCACCACTCTGCCTTCACCACTCACCACTCTGCCCTCACCACTCACCACTCTGCACTCACCACTCACCACTCTGCCCTCACCACTCACCACTCTGCACTCACCACTCTGCACTCACCACTCTGCACTCACCACTCACCACTCTGCACTCACCACTCACCACTCTGCACTCACCACTCTGCACTCTGCACTCTGCACTCTGCACTCTGCACTCACCACTCTGCACTCACCACTCTGCACTCACCATTCTGCACTCGCCACTCTGCACTCACCACTCTGCACTCACCACTCACCACTCTGCACTCACCACTCTGCACTCTGCACTCACCACTCTGCACTCTGCACTCTGCACTCTGCACTCTGCACTCACCACTCTGCACTCACCACTCTGCACTCACCATTCTGCACTCGCCACTCTGCACTCACCACTCTGCACTCACCACTCTGCACTCTGCACTCTGCACTCTGCACTCTGCACTCTGCACTCTGCACTCACCACTCTGCACTCACCACTCTGCACTCACCACTCTGCACTCTGCACTCTGCACTCTGCACTCTGCACTCACCACTCTGCACTCACCACTCTGCACTCACCACTCTGCACTCACCACTCTGCACTCACCACTCTGCACTCACCACTCACCACTCACCACTCACCACTCTGCACTCACCACTCACCACTCTGCACTCACCACTCTGCACTCTGCACTCTGCACTCTGCACTCTGCACTCACCACTCTGCACTCAACACTCTGCACTCACCACTCTGCACTCACCACTCTGCACTCACCACTCTGCACTCACCACTCTGCACTCACCACTCACCACTCACCACTCACCACTCTGCACTCACCACTCACCACTCTGCACTCACCACTCTGCCCTCACCACTCACCACTCTGCCCTCACCACTCACCACTCTGCCCTCACCACTCACCACTCTGCACTCACCACTCTGCACTCACCACTCTGCACTCACCACTCTGCACTCACCACTCTGCACTCACCACTCTGCACTCACCACTCACCACTCACCACTCACCACTCACCACTCACCACTCACCACTCACCACTCTTCCCTCACCACTCTTCCCTCACCACTCTGCACTCACCACTCTGCACTCACCACTCTGCACTCACCACTCTGCACTCACCACTCTGCGCTCTGCACTCACCACTCTGCGCTCTGCACTCACCACTCTGCGCTCACCACTCTGCACTCACCACTCTGCGCTCGCCACTCTGCACTCTGCACTCTGCACTCACCACTCTGCACTCAACACTCTGCACTCACCACTCTGCCCTCACCACTCACCACTCTGCCCTCACCACTCACCACTCTGCCCTCACCACTCACCACTCTGCACTCACCACTCTGCACTCACCACTCTGCACTCACCACTCTGCACTCTGCACTCTGCACTCTGCACTCTGCACTCTGCACTCTGCACTCTGCACTCTGCACTCTGCACTCACCACTCTGCACTCACCACTCTGCACTCACCACTCTGCACTCACCACTCTGCACTCACCACTCTGCGCTCTGCACTCACCACTCTGCGCTCTGCACTCACCACTCTGCGCTCACCACTCTGCACTCACCACTCTGCGCTCGCCACTCTGCACTCTGCACTCTGCACTCACCACTCTGCACTCAACACTCTGCACTCACCACTCTGCCCTCACCACTCACCACTCTGCCCTCACCACTCACCACTCTGCCCTCACCACTCACCACTCTGCACTCACCACTCTGCACTCACCACTCTGCACTCACCACTCTGCACTCTGCACTCTGCACTCTGCACTCTGCACTCTGCACTCTGCACTCTGCACTCTGCACTCTGCACTCACCACTCTGCACTCACCACTCTGCACTCACCACTCTGCACTCACCACTCTGCACTCACCACTCACCACTCACCACTCACCACTCTGCACTCACCACTCACCACTCTGCACTCACCACTCTGCACTCTGCACTCTGCACTCTGCACTCTGCACTCACCACTCTGCACTCAACACTCTGCACTCACCACTCTGCACTCACCACTCTGCACTCACCACTCTGCACTCACCACTCTGCACTCACCACTCACCACTCACCACTCACCACTCTGCACTCACCACTCACCACTCTGCACTCACCACTCTGCCCTCACCACTCACCACTCTGCCCTCACCACTCACCACTCTGCCCTCACCACTCACCACTCTGCACTCACCACTCTGCACTCACCACTCTGCACTCACCACTCTGCACTCACCACTCTGCACTCACCACTCTGCACTCACCACTCACCACTCACCACTCACCACTCACCACTCACCACTCACCACTCACCACTCTTCCCTCACCACTCTTCCCTCACCACTCTGCACTCACCACTCTGCACTCACCACTCTGCACTCACCACTCTGCACTCACCACTCTGCGCTCTGCACTCACCACTCTGCGCTCTGCACTCACCACTCTGCGCTCACCACTCTGCACTCACCACTCTGCGCTCGCCACTCTGCACTCTGCACTCTGCACTCACCACTCTGCACTCAACACTCTGCACTCACCACTCTGCCCTCACCACTCACCACTCTGCCCTCACCACTCACCACTCTGCCCTCACCACTCACCACTCTGCACTCACCACTCTGCACTCACCACTCTGCACTCACCACTCTGCACTCTGCACTCTGCACTCTGCACTCTGCACTCTGCACTCTGCACTCTGCACTCTGCACTCTGCACTCACCACTCTGCACTCACCACTCTGCACTCACCACTCTGCACTCACCACTCTGCACTCACCACTCTGCGCTCTGCACTCACCACTCTGCGCTCTGCACTCACCACTCTGCGCTCACCACTCTGCACTCACCACTCTGCGCTCGCCACTCTGCACTCTGCACTCTGCACTCACCACTCTGCACTCAACACTCTGCACTCACCACTCTGCCCTCACCACTCACCACTCTGCCCTCACCACTCACCACTCTGCCCTCACCACTCACCACTCTGCACTCACCACTCTGCACTCACCACTCTGCACTCACCACTCTGCACTCTGCACTCTGCACTCTGCACTCTGCACTCTGCACTCTGCACTCTGCACTCTGCACTCTGCACTCACCACTCTGCACTCACCACTCTGCACTCACCACTCTGCACTCGCCACTCTGCACTCGCCACTCTGCACTCACCACTCTGCACTCTGCACTCTGCACTCTGCACTCTGCACTCTGCACTCTGCACTCTGCACTCTGCACTCACCACTCTGCACTCTGCACTCTGCACTCTGCACTCTGCACTCTGCACTCTGCACTCTGCACTCTGCACTCTGCACTCTGCACTCTGCACTCTGCACTCACCACTCTGCACTCTGCACTCTGCACTCTGCACTCACCACTCTGCACTCACCACTCTGCACTCTGCACTCTGCACTCACCACTCTGCACTCACCACTCACCACTCACCACTCACCACTCACCACTCTGCACTCACCACTCTGCACTCACCACTCACCACTCTGCACTCACCACTCTGCCCTCACCACTCACCACTCTGCCCTCACCACTCACCACTCTGCCCTCACCACTCACCACTCTGCACTCACCACTCTGCACTCACCACTCTGCACTCACCACTCTGCACTCACCACTCACCACTCACCACTCACCACTCACCACTCACCACTCACCACTCTTCCCTCACCACTCTTCCCTCACCACTCTGCACTCTGCACTCACCACTCTGCACTCACCACTCTGCACTCACCACTCTGCACTCACCACTCTGCGCTCTGCACTCACCACTCTGCGCTCTGCACTCACCACTCTGCGCTCACCACTCTGCACTCACCACTCTGCGCTCTGCACTCACCACTCTGCACTCACCACTCACCACTCTGCACTCACCACTCTGCCCTCACCACTCACCACTCTGCACTCACCACTCTGCACTCACCACTCTGCACTCACCACTCTGCACTCACCACTCTGCACTCACCACTCTGCACTCACCACTCACCACTCTGCACTCACCACTCTGCACTCACCACTCTGCACTCACCACTCTGCGCTCTGCACTCACCACTCTGCGCTCTGCACTCACCACTCTGCACTCACCACTCTGCACTCACCACTCTGCGCTCTGCACTCACCACTCTGCACTCACCACTCACCACTCTGCACTCACCACTCTGCCCTCACCACTCACCACTCTGCACTCACCACTCTGCACTCACCACTCACCACTCACCACTCTGCACTCACCACTCTGCACTCTGCACTCACCACTCACCACTCACCACTCACCACTCACCACTCTGCACTCACCACTCTTCCCTCACCACTCTTCCCTCACCACTCTGCACTCTGCACTCACCACTCTGCACTCACCACTCTGCACTCACCACTCTGCACTCACCACTCTGCGCTCTGCACTCACCACTCTGCGCTCTGCACTCACCACTCTGCGCTCACCACTCTGCACTCACCACTCTGCGCTCTGCACTCACCACTCTGCACTCACCACTCACCACTCTGCACTCACCACTCTGCCCTCACCACTCACCACTCTGCACTCACCACTCTGCACTCACCACTCTGCACTCACCACTCTGCACTCACCACTCTGCACTCACCACTCTGCACTCACCACTCACCACTCTGCACTCACCACTCTGCACTCACCACTCTGCACTCACCACTCTGCGCTCTGCACTCACCACTCTGCGCTCTGCACTCACCACTCTGCACTCACCACTCTGCACTCACCACTCTGCGCTCTGCACTCACCACTCTGCACTCACCACTCACCACTCTGCACTCACCACTCTGCCCTCACCACTCACCACTCTGCACTCACCACTCTGCACTCACCACTCTGCACTCACCACTCACCACTCACCACTCACCACTCTGCACTCACCACTCTGCACTCACCACTCTGCACTCACCACTCTGCACTCACCACTCTGCACTCACCACTCTGCACTCTGCACTCTGCACTCACCACTCTGCACTCTGCACTCTGCACTCACCACTCTGCACTCTGCACTCTGCACTCTGCACTCACCACTCTGCACTCACCACTCTGCACTCACCACTCTGCACTCACCACTCTGCACTCACCACTCTGCACTCACCACTCTGCACTCACCACTCTGCACTCTGCACTCTGCACTCTGCACTCACCACTCTGCACTCACCACTCTGCACTCACCACTCTGCACTCACCACTCTGCACTCACCACTCTGCACTCACCACTCTGCACTCACCACTCTGCACTCACCACTCTGCACTCACCACTCTGCACTCTGCACTCTGCACTCTGCACTCTGCACTCTGCACTCACCACTCTGCACTCACCACTCTGCACTCACCACTCTGCACTCACCACTCTGCACTCACCACTCTGCACTCACCACTCTGCGCTCTGCACTCACCACTCTGCGCTCTGCACTCACCACTCTGCACTCACCACTCTGCACTCACCACTCTGCACTCACCACTCTGCACTCACCACTCTGCACTCACCACTCTGCACTCACCACTCTGCACTCACCACTCTGCACTCACCACTCTGCACTCACCACTCTGCGCTCTGCACTCACCACTCTGCGCTCTGCACTCACCACTCTGCACTCACCACTCTGCACTCACCACTCTGCGCTCTGCACTCACCACTCTGCACTCTGCACTCACCACTCTGCACTCACCACTCACCACTCACCACTCTGCACTCACCACTCTGCACTCACCACTCTGCACTCACCACTCTGCACTCACCACTCACCACTCACCACTCTGCACTCTGCACTCACCACTCTGCACTCACCACTCTGCACTCACCACTCTGCACTCACCACTCTGCACTCACCACTCTGCACTCTGCACTCTGCACTCTGCACTCACCACTCTGCACTCACCACTCTGCACTCTGCACTCTGCACTCTGCACTCTGCACTCACCACTCTGCACTCACCACTCTGCACTCTGCACTCTGCACTCTGCACTCACCACTCTGCACTCACCACTCTGCACTCACCACTCTGCACTCACCACTCTGCACTCCCCACTCTGCACTCACCACTCTGCACTCACCACTCTGCACTCACCACTCTGCACTCCCCACTCTGCACTCACCACTCTGCACTCACCACTCTGCACTCACCACTCTGCACTCACCACTCTGCACTCACCACTCTGCACTCACCACTCTGCACTCACCACTCACCACTCACCACTCTGCACTCACCACTCACCACTCTGCACTCACCACTCACCACTCACCACTCACCACTCTGCACTCAACACTCTGCACTCTGCACTCTGCACTCTGCACTCACCACTCTGCACTCACCACTCTGCACTCACCACTCTGCACTCACCACTCTGCACTCACCACTCTGCACTCACCACTCACCACTCTGCACTCACCACTCTGCACTCACCACTCTGCACTCACCACTCTGCACTCTGCACTCTGCACTCTGCACTCTGCACTCTGCACTCACCACTCTGCACTCTGCACTCTGCACTCAACACTCTGCACTCAACACTCTGCACTCTGCACTCACCACTCTGCACTCACCACTCTGCACTCACCACTCTGCACTCACCACTCACCACTCTGCACTCTGCACTCTGCACTCTGCACTCACCACTCTGCACTCACCACTCTGCACTCACCACTCTGCACTCACCATTCTGCACTCACCACTCTGCACTCACCACTCTGCACTCACCACTCTGCACTCACCACTCACCACTCACCACTCTGCACTCACCACTCTGCACTCACCACTCTGCACTCACCACTCACCACTCACCACTCTGCACTCTGCACTCTGCACTCACCACTCACCCACTCACCACTCACCACTCACCACTCACCACTCACCACTCACCACTCTGCACTCACCACTCACCACTCTGCACTCACCACTCTGCACTCACCACTCTGCACTCACCACTCTGCACTCACCACTCTGCACTCACCACTCTGCACTCTGCACTCACCACTCTGCACTCACCATTCTGCACTCACCATTCTGCACTCACCACTCTGCACTCACCACTCACCACTCACCACTCTGCACTCACCACTCACCACTCTGCACTCACCACTCACCACTCACCACACACCACTCACCACTCACCACTCTGCCCTCACCACTCACCACTCTGCCCTCACCACTCTGCCCTCACCACTCACCACTCTGCACTCACCACTCTGCACTCACCACTCTGCACTCACCACTCTGCACTCACCACTCTGCACTCACCACTCTGCACTCACCACTCTGCACTCACCACTCACCACTCTGCACTCACCACTCTGCACTCTGCACTCTGCACTCTGCACTCTGCACTCAACACTCTGCGCTCACCACTCTGCACTCACCACTCTGCACTCACCACTCTGCACTCACCACTCTGCACTCACCACTCTGCACTCACCACTCTGCACTCACCACTCTGCACTCACCACTCTGCACTCACCACTCTGCACTCACCACTCTGCACTCTGCACTCACCACTCTGCACTCACCATTCTGCACTCACCATTCTGCACTCACCACTCTGCACTCACCACTCACCACTCACCACTCTGCACTCACCACTCACCACTCTGCACTCACCACTCACCACTCACCACTCACCACTCACCACTCACCACTCTGCCCTCACCACTCACCACTCTGCCCTCACCACTCTGCCCTCACCACTCACCACTCTGCACTCACCACTCTGCACTCACCACTCTGCACTCACCACTCTGCACACACCACTCTGCACTCACCACTCTGCACTCACCACTCACCACTCTGCACTCACCACTCACCACTCTGCACTCACCACTCTGCACTCACCACTCACCACTCTGCACTCACCACTCACCACTCTGCACTCACCACTCTGCACTCACCACTCTGCACTCTGCACTCACCACTCTGCACTCACCACTCACCACTCTGCACTCACCACTCTGCACTCACCACTCACCACTCTGCACTCACCACTCACCACTCTGCACTCACCACTCTGCACTCACCACTCACCACTCTGCACTCACCACTCACCACTCTGCACTCACCACTCTGCACTCACCACTCACCACTCTGCACTCACCACTCACCACTCTGCACTCACCACTCTGCACTCACCACTCTGCACTCTGCACTCACCACTCTGCACTCACCACTCACCACTCTGCACTCACCACTCACCACTCACCACTCTGCCCTCACCACTCACCACTCTGCCCTCACCACTCACCACTCTGCACTCACCACTCACCACTCTGCACTCTGCACTCTGCACTCTGCACTCACCACTCACCACTCACCACTCACCACTCACCACTCACCACTCTGCACTCTGCACTCACCACTCACCACTCTGCACTCACCACTCTGCACTCACCACTCTGCACTCACCACTCTGCACTCACCACTCACCACTCTGCACTCACCACTCTGCACTCACCACTCTGCACTCACCACTCTGCACTCACCACTCTGCACTCACCACTCTGCACTCACCACTCTGCACTCACCACTCTGCACTCACCATTCTGCACTCACCACTCTGCACTCACCACTCTGCACTCACCACTCTGCACTCAACACTCTGCACTCACCACTCTGCACTCACCACTCTGCACTCACCACTCTGCACTCACCACTCTGCACTCACCACTCTGCACTCACCACTCTGCACTCAACACTCTGCACTCACCACTCTGCACTCACCACTCTGCACTCACCACTCTGCACTCACCATTCTGCACTCGCCACTCTGCACTCACCACTCACCACTCTGCACTCACCACTCACCACTCACCACTCTGCCCTCACCACTCACCACTCTGCCCTCACCACTCACCACTCTGCACTCACCACTCACCACTCACCACTCTGCACTCACCACTCTGCACTCACCACTCTGCACTCACTACTCACCACTCACCACTCACCACTCACCACTCACCACTCACCACTCACCACTCACCACTCTGCACTCACCACTCACCACTCACCACTCACCACTCACCACTCACCACTCTGCACTCACCACTCTGCACTCACCACTCTGCACTCTGCACTCACCACTCTGCACTCACCACTCTGCACTCACCACTCTGCACTCACCACTCACCACTCACCACTCTGCCCTCACCACTCACCACTCTGCCCTCACCACTCACCACTCTGCACTCACCACTCTGCACTCACCACTCACCACTCACCACTCACCACTCTGCACTCACCACTCTGCACTCACCACTCTGCACTCACCACTCTGCACTCACCACTCTGCACTCTGCACTCTGCACTCTGCACTCTGCACTCACCACTCACCACTCACCACTCACCACTCACCACTCACCACTCACCACTCACCACTCACCACTCACCACTCACCACTCACCACTCACCACTCTGCACTCTGCACTCTGCACTCACCACTCTGCACTCAACACTCTGCACTCACCACTCTGCACTCACCACTCTGCACTCTGCACTCTGCACTCACCACTCTGCACTCAACACTCTGCACTCACCACTCTGCACTCACCACTCTGCACTCACCACTCTGCACTCACCACTCTGCACTCACCACTCTGCACTCACCACTCTGCACTCACCACTCTGCACTCACCATTCTGCACTCGCCACTCTGCACTCACCACTCACCACTCTGCACTCACCACTCACCACTCACCACTCTGCCCTCACCACTCACCACTCTGCCCTCACCACTCACCACTCTGCACTCACCACTCACCACTCACCACTCTGCACTCACCACTCTGCACTCACTACTCACCACTCACCACTCACCACTCACCACTCACCACTCACCACTCACCACTCTGCACTCACCACTCACCACTCACCACTCACCACTCACCACTCACCACTCACCACTCACCACTCTGCACTCACCACTCTGCACTCACCACTCTGCACTCTGCACTCACCACTCTGCACTCACCACTCTGCACTCACCACTCTGCACTCACCACTCACCACTCACCACTCTGCCCTCACCACTCACCACTCTGCCCTCACCACTCACCACTCTGCACTCACCACTCTGCACTCACCACTCACCACTCACCACTCTGCACTCACCACTCTGCACTCACCACTCTGCACTCACCACTCTGCACTCACCACTCTGCACTCACCACTCTGCACTCTGCACTCTGCACTCTGCACTCTGCACTCTGCACTCTGCACTCTGCACTCTGCACTCTGCACTCTGCACTCACCACTCTGCACTCTGCACTCTGCACTCTGCACTCTGCACTCTGCACTCTGCACTCTGCACTCACCACTCACCACTCACCACTCACCACTCACCACTCACCACTCACCACTCACCACTCACCACTCACCACTCACCACTCTGCACTCTGCACTCTGCACTCTGCACTCACCACTCTGCACTCACCACTCTGCACTCACCACTCTGCACTCTGCACTCTGCACTCACCACTCTGCACTCAACACTCTGCACTCACCACTCTGCACTCACCACTCTGCACTCACCACTCTGCACTCACCACTCTGCACTCACCATTCTGCACTCACCACTCTGCACTCACCACTCACCACTCACCACTCTGCACTCACCACTCTGCACTCACCACTCTGCACTCACCACTCTGCACTCACCACTCTGCACTCACCACTCTGCACTCTGCACTCTGCACTCTGCACTCTGCACTCTGCACTCACCACTCTGCACTCACCACTCTGCACTCACCACTCTGCACTCACCACTCTGCACTCACCACTCTGCACTCACCACTCTGCACTCACCATTCTGCACTCACCACTCTGCACTCACCACTCTGCACTCACCACTCTGCACTCACCACTCTGCACTCACCACTCTGCACTCACCACTCTGCACTCACCACTCTGCACTCTGCACTCTGCACTCACCACTCTGCACTCACCACTCACCACTCACCACTCACCACTCTGCACTCTGCACTCTGCACTCAACACTCTGCACTCACCACTCTGCACTCACCACTCTGCACTCACCACTCTGCACTCACCACTCTGCACTCACCACTCTGCACTCACCACTCTGCACTCACCACTCACCACTCTGCACTCACCACTCACCACCCTGCACTCACCACTCTGCACTCACCACTCACCACTCACCACTCTGCACTCACCACTCTGCACTCACCACTCACCACTCTGCACTCACCACTCACCACTCTGCACTCACCACTCACCACTCTGCACTCACCACTCACCACTCTGCACTCACCACTCTGCCCTCACCACTCACCACTCACCACTCTGCACTCACCACTCTGCACTCACCACTCACCACTCTGCACTCACCACTCACCACTCTGCACTCACCACTCACCACTCTGCACTCACCACTCACCACTCTGCACTCACCACTCTGCCCTCACCACTCACCACTCTGCACTCACCACTCTGCACTCACCACTCTGCACTCACCACTCTGCACTCACCACTCTGCACTCACCACTCACCACTCTGCACTCACCACTCTGCACTCACCACTCACCACTCTGCACTCACCACTCACCACTCTGCACTCACCACTCTGCCCTCACCACTCACCACTCTGCACTCACCACTCTGCACTCACCACTCTGCACTCGCCACTCTGCACTCACCACTCTGCACTCACCACTCTGCACTCACCACTCTGCACTCACCACTCTGCACTCACCACTCTGCACTCACCACTCTGCACTCTGCACTCACCACTCTGCACTCACCACTCACCACTCTGTACTCACCACTCACCACTCACCACTCACCACTCACCACTCACCACTCACCACTCTGCACTCACCACTCACCACTCTGCCCTCACCACTCACCACTCTGCACTCACCACTCTGCACTCACCACTCTGCACTCACCACTCTGCCCTCACCACTCACCACTCTGCACTCACCACTCTGCACTCACCACTCTGCACTCACCACTCACCACTCTGCACTCACCACTCTGCACTCACCACTCACCACTCTGCACTCACCACTCACCACTCTGCACTCACCACTCTGCCCTCACCACTCACCACTCTGCACTCACCACTCTGCACTCGCCACTCTGCACTCACCACTCTGCACTCACCACTCTGCACTCACCACTCTGCACTCACCACTCTGCACTCACCACTCACCACTCACCACTCTGCACTCACCACTCACCACTCTGTACTCACCACTCACCACTCACCACTCACCACTCACCACTCACCACTCTGCACTCACCACTCACCACTCTGCCCTCACCACTCACCACTCTGCCCTCACCACTCACCACTCTGCACTCACCACTCACCACTCACCACTCACCACTCACCACTCACCACTCACCACTCACCACTCTGCACTCACCACTCTGCACTCTGCACTCACCACTCTGCACTCTGCACTCTGCACTCTGCACTCTGCACTCACCACTCTGCACTCTGCACTCTGCACTCTGCACTCTGCACTCTGCACTCTGCACTCACCACTCTGCACTCTGCACTCTGCACTCACCACTCTGCACTCAACACTCTGCACTCACCACTCTGCACTCTGCACTCTGCACTCTGCACTCTGCACTCTGCACTCTGCACTCTGCACTCACCACTCTGCACTCTGCACTCACCACTCTGCACTCACCACTCTGCACTCACCACTCTGCACTCACCACTCACCACTCACCACTCACCACTCACCACTCACCACTCTGCACTCACCACTCTGCCCTCACCACTCACCACTCTGCCCTCACCACTCACCACTCTGCCCTCACCACTCACCACTCTGCACTCACCACTCTGCACTCACCACTCTGCACTCACCACTCTGCACTCACCACTCTGCACTCTGCACTCTGCACTCTGCACTCTGCACTCTGCACTCTGCACTCACCACTCTGCACTCACCACTCTGCACTCACCATTCTGCACTCGCCACTCTGCACTCACCACTCTGCACTCACCACTCTGCACTCTGCACTCTGCACTCTGCACTCTGCACTCTGCACTCACCACTCTGCACTCACCACTCTGCACTCACCACTCTGCACTCACCACTCTGCACTCACCATTCTGCACTCGCCACTCTGCACTCTGCACTCTGCACTCACCACTCTGCACTCAACACTCTGCACTCACCACTCTGCCCTCACCACTCACCACTCTGCCCTCACCACTCACCACTCTGCCCTCACCACTCACCACTCACCACTCTGCACTCACCACTCTGCACTCACCACTCTGCACTCACCACTCTGCACTCTGCACTCTGCACTCTGCACTCTGCACTCTGCACTCACCACTCTGCACTCACCACTCTGCACTCACCACTCTGCACTCACCACTCTGCACTCGCCACTCTGCACTCACCACTCTGCACTCTGCACTCACCACTCTGCACTCTGCACTCTGCACTCTGCACTCTGCACTCTGCACTCTGCACTCTGCACTCTGCACTCTGCACTCTGCACTCTGCACTCTGCACTCTGCACTCTGCACTCACCACTCTGCACTCACCACTCTGCACTCACCACTCTGCACTCACCACTCACCACTCACCACTCACCACTCTGCACTCACCACTCACCACTCTGCACTCACCACTCTGCCCTCACCACTCACCACTCTGCCCTCACCACTCACCACTCTGCCCTCACCACTCACCACTCTGCACTCACCACTCTGCACTCACCACTCTGCACTCACCACTCTGCACTCACCACTCTGCACTCACCACTCTGCACTCACCACTCACCACTCACCACTCACCACTCACCACTCACCACTCACCACTCACCACTCACCACTCTTCCCTCACCACTCTTCCCTCACCACTCTTCCCTCACCACTCTTCCCTCACCACTCTGCACTCTGCACTCACCACTCTGCACTCACCACTCTGCACTCACCACTCTGCACTCACCACTCTGCGCTCTGCACTCACCACTCTGCGCTCTGCACTCACCACTCTGCGCTCACCACTCTGCACTCACCACTCTGCGCTCGCCACTCTGCACTCTGCACTCTGCACTCACCACTCTGCACTCAACACTCTGCACTCACCACTCTGCCCTCACCACTCACCACTCTGCCCTCACCACTCACCACTCTGCCCTCACCACTCACCACTCACCACTCTGCACTCACCACTCTGCACTCACCACTCTGCACTCACCACTCTGCACTCTGCACTCTGCACTCTGCACTCTGCAACTCTGCACTCTGCACTCTGCCACTCTGCACTCACCACTCTGCACTCACCACTCTGCACTCGCCACTCTGCACTCACCACTCTGCACTCACCACTCTGCACTCTGCACTCTGCACTCTGCACTCTGCACTCTGCACTCTGCACTCTGCACTCTGCACTCACCACTCACCACTCTGCACTCACCACTCTGCACTCTGCACTCTGCACTCTGCACTCTGCACTCTGCACTCTGCACTCTGCACTCTGCACTCTGCACTCTGCACTCTGCACTCTGCACTCACCACTCTGCACTCACCACTCTGCACTCACCACTCACCACTCACCACTCACCACTCACCACTCACCACTCTGCACTCACCACTCACCACTCTGCACTCACCACTCTGCCCTCACCCTCACTCACCACTCTGCCCTCACCACTCACCACTCTGCCCTCACCACTCACCACTCTGCACTCACCACTCTGCACCTCACCACTCTGCACTCACCACTACTCTGCACTCACCACTCACCACTCACCACTCACACTCACCACTCACCACTCACCACTCACCACTCTCTCCCTCACCACTCTTCCCTCACCACTCTGCACTCTGCACTCACCACTCTGCACTCACCACTCTGGCACCTCACCACTCTGCACTCACCACTCTGCGCTCTGCACTCACACTCTGCGCTCTGCACTCACCACTCTGCGCTCACCACTCTGCACTCACCACTCTGCGCTCTGCACTCACCACTCACCACTCTGCACTCACCACTCTGCCCTCACCACTCACCACTCTGCACTCACCACCTCTGCACTCACCACTCTGCACTCACCACTCTGCACTCACCACTCTGCACTCACCACTCTGCACTCACCACTCACCACTCTGCACTCACCACTCTGCACTCTGCATAGCCACTCTGCACTCTGCACTCAGCACTCTGCATCACACTCACACTCTGCACTCACCACTCTGCACTCACCACTCTGCACTCACCACTCTGCGCTCTGCACTCACCACTCTGCACTCACCACTCACCACTCTGCACTCACCACTCTGCCCTCACCACTCACCACTCTGCACTCACCACTCACCACTCTGCACTCACCACTCTGCACTCACCACTCTGCACTCACCACTCACTCACTCACCACTCTGCACTCACCACTCTGCACTCACCACTCTGCACTCACCACTCACCACTCACCACTCACCACTCACCACTCACCACTCACCACTCTGCACTCACCACTCTTCCCTCACCACTCTTCCCTCACCACTCTGCACTCTGCACTCACCACTCTGCACTCACCACTCTGCACTCACCACTCTGCACTCACCACTCTGCGCTCTGCACTCACCACTCTGCGCTCTGCACTCACCACTCTGCGCTCACCACTCTGCACTCACCACTCTGCGCTCTGCACTCACCACTCTGCACTCACCACTCACCACTCTGCACTCACCACTCTGCCCTCACCACTCACCACTCTGCACTCACCACTCTGCACTCACCACTCTGCACTCACCACTCTGCACTCACCACTCTGCACTCACCACTCACCACTCTGCACTCACCACTCTGCACTCACCACTCTGCACTCACCACTCTGCGCTCTGCACTCCCACTCTGCGCTCTGCACTCACCACTCTGCACTCACCACTCTGCACTCACCACTCTGCGCTCTGCACTCACCACTCTGCACTCACCACTCACCACTCTGCACTCACCACTCTGCCCTCACCACTCACCACTCTGCACTCACCACTCTGCACTCACCACTCTGCACTCACCACTCACCACTCACCACTCACCACTCTGCACTCACCACTCTGCACTCACCACTCTGCACTCACCACTCTGCACTCACCACTCTGCACTCACCACTCTGCACTCTGCACTCTGCACTCACCACTCTGCACTCTGCACTCTGCACTCTGCACTCTGCACTCTGCACTCTGCACTCACCACTCTGCACTCTGCACTCTGCACTCTGCACTCACCCACTCTGCACTCACCACTCTGCACTCACCACTCTGCCCTCACCACTCTGCACTCACCACTCTGCACTCACCACTCTGCACTCACCACTCTGCACTCACCACTCTGCACTCACCACTCTGCACTCTGCACTCACCACTCTGCACTCACCACTCTGCACTCACCACTCTGCACTCACCACTCTGCACTCACCACTCTGCACTCACCACTCTGCACTCACCACTCTGCACTCACCACTCTGCACTCACCACTCTGCACTCACCACTCTGCACTCACCACTCTGCACTCACCACTCTGCACTCTGCACTCTGCACTCTGCACTCTGCACTCTGCACTCTGCACTCTGCACTCTGCACTCACCACTCTGCACTCACCACTCTGCACTCACCACTCTGCACTCACCACTCTGCGCTCTGCACTCACCACTCTGCGCTCTGCACTCACCACTCTGCACTCACCACTCTGCACTCACCACTCTGCACTCACCACTCTGCACTCTGCACTCACCACTCTGCACTCACCACTCTGCACTCACCACTCTGCACTCACCACTCTGCACTCACCACTCTGCACTCACCACTCTGCACTCACCACTCTGCACTCACCACTCTGCACTCACCACTCTGCACTCACCACTCTGCACTCACCACTCTGCACTCTGCACTCTGCACTCTGCACTCTGCACTCTGCACTCTGCACTCTGCACTCTGCACTCTGCACTCTGCACTCTGCACTCTGCACTCTGCACTCTGCACTCACCACTCTGCACTCACCACTCTGCACTCACCACTCTGCACTCACCACTCTGCGCTCTGCACTCACCACTCTGCGCTCTGCACTCACCACTCTGCACTCACCACTCTGCACTCACCACTCTGCACTCACCACTCTGCACTCACCACTCTGCACTCACCACTCTGCACTCACCACTCTGCACTCACCACTCTGCACTCACCACTCTGCACTCACCACTCTGCACTCACCACTCTGCACTCACCACTCACCACTCTGCACTCACCACTCTGCACTCACCACTCTGCACTCACCACTCTGCACTCACCACTCTGCGCTCTGCACTCACCACTCTGCGCTCTGCACTCACCACTCTGCACTCACCACTCTGCACTCACCACTCTGCGCTCTGCACTCACCACTCTGCACTCTGCACTCACCACTCTGCACTCACCACTCTGCACTCACCACTCTGCACTCACCACTCTGCGCTCTGCACTCACCACTCTGCACTCACCACTCTGCACTCACCACTCTGCACTCACCACTCTGCACTCACCACTCTGCACTCACCACTCTGCACTCACCACTCACCACTCTGCACTCACCACTCTGCACTCACCACTCTGCACTCACCACTCTGCGCTCTGCACTCACCACTCTGCGCTCTGCACTCACCACTCTGCACTCACCACTCTGCACTCACCACTCTGCGCTCTGCACTCACCACTCTGCACTCTGCACTCACCACTCTGCACTCACCACTCACCACTCACCACTCTGCACTCACCACTCTGCACTCACCACTCTGCACTCACCACTCACCACTCACCACTCACCACTCACCACTCTGCACTCACCACTCACCACTCTGCCCTCACCACTCACCACTCTGCCCTCACCACTCACCACTCTGCACTCACCACTCACCACTCTGCACTCACCACTCTGCACTCACCACTCTGCACTCACCACTCTGCACTCACCACTCTGCACTCACCACTCTGCACTCACCACTCTGCACTCACCACTCTGCACTCACCACTCACCACTCACCACTCTGCACTCACCACTCACCACTCTGCCCTCACCACTCACCACTCTGCCCTCACCACTCACCACTCTGCACTCACCACTCACCACTCTGCACTCACCACTCTGCACTCACCACTCTGCACTCACCACTCTGCACTCACCACTCTGCACTCACCACTCTGCACTCACCACTCTGCGCTCTGCACTCACCACTCTGCACTCACCACTCACCACTCTGCACTCACCACTCACCACTCACCACTCACCACTCACCACTCACCACTCACCACTCTGCACTCACCACTCACCACTCACCACTCTGCACTCTGCACTCTGCACTCACCACTCACCACTCACCACTCACCACTCACCACTCACCACTCACCACTCTGCACTCACCACTCTGCACTCAACACTCTGCACTCACCACTCTGCACTCACCACTCTGCACTCACCATTCTGCACTCGCCACTCTGCACTCACCACTCTGCACTCACCACTCACCACTCTGCACTCTGCACTCTGCACTCACCACTCTGCACTCACCACTCTGCACTCACCACTCTGCACTCACCATTCTGCACTCACCACTCTGCACTCACCACTCTGCACTCACCACTCACCACTCACCACTCACCACTCACCACTCACCACTCTGCACTCACCACTCACCACTCACCACTCACCACTCTGCACTCACCACTCTGCACTCTGCACTCACCACTCACCACTCACCACTCACCACTCACCACTCACCACTCACCACTCTGCACTCACCACTCACCACTCTGCACTCACCACTCTGCACTCACCACTCTGCACTCACCACTCTGCGCTCTGCACTCACCACTCTGCACTCTGCACTCACCACTCTGCACTCACCACTCACCACTCACCACTCTGCACTCACCACTCTGCACTCACCACTCTGCACTCACCACTCTGCACTCACCACTCACCACTCACCACTCTGCACTCACCACTCACCACTCTGCCCTCACCACTCACCACTCTGCCCTCACCACTCACCACTCTGCACTCACCACTCACCACTCTGCACTCACCACTCTGCACTCACCACTCTGCACTCACCACTCTGCACTCACCACTCTGCACTCTGCACTCTGCACTCACCACTCTGCACTCTGCACTCACCACTCTGCACTCTGCACTCTGCACTCACCACTCTGCACTCTGCACTCACCACTCTGCACTCAACACTCTGCACTCACCACTCTGCACTCACCACTCTGCACTCCCCACTCTGCACTCACCACTCTGCACTCACCATTCTGCACTCACCACTCTGCACTCACCACTCTGCACTCACCACTCTGCACTCACCACTCTGCACTCACCACTCACCACTCACCACTCACCACTCACCACTCACCACTCACCACTCTGCACTCACCACTCACCACTCTGCACTCACCACTCACCACTCTGCACTCTGCACTCTGCACTCACCACTCTGCACTCAACACTCTTGTTAGACGGACCGGGAGGGTCGGCCGAGGTACGGGGAGAGGTCTCCAGGGAGAGCCTTCTCCAACGACTGTACAGATGAATAACTTCCCCCCCACAGACGGACACCACACAAGACTGAAGGTTAACGAGACTTTATATGCAATTCTTAGGTTACGATGATATGGTACAAGGAGGTCTGGACTCAGGGGTCCCCTCTAGCTTAGTCTTTGGTTGAGGAAAAGGGTAGCGGGACAGTCTTTAGTTACCGGTGAGTCCAAAAATAGCTCTCAATCCTTGAGCTCGGCGTTCTTGATGATCGGGCCGTGGAGGAGCCAAGCAGGTCCCGAGATGGTCGGATGAAAGATGACGGTCCGCGGCGGAGCCTGCAGGTCCCGATGAAGATGACGGTTACAACGGTCCGCGGCCACGCCAGCAGATCCGGACGACGATGAAGGATGAAGGTTACGACGGCTGTGGCAGCGCCAACAGGCAGGATGATGGTGCACAGGACAGAGCTACGGCAGCGCCAGTAGTCCGTTCAGGATGAGTTCCTCTTTACGTCTCTCGACTCCAAGATACAACTGCCTTCCTGCTCTGGAGCTGCCCCAGTTATAGGGCTGGCGTGCTTTGATGTCCGGACCCTCGCACTTGGAGGTCGGGGGTCCGGGATGCGGGATTCCAGACACCCAGCAGGGGGGGTGGAGCCAGCGCCCGGGGAGGCGATGGGCGAGCGGCACTTGGCGGGGGGAGCCATCGACACCTCTTTCTCCCATTGACTTGCCAAGTAGCCCGCTCACCTCCTGGGTGGATGGTGGTGCCGAGATGTCTGAGGCCGGGCCAGGCCCAGGGTCGGGGTCGATCGGGGGCCAGGCGACCTCGTGGTGAAGTGTCCAAGATGGCGGTTCAGGTTGGCCGCGTGGGCCGGCAGGGGATCGGGCCCACGAGGTTAGCTTGCCTCGCAGGCAGGGGCCCTGAGAGGGCAGCAGATGTACAATGATGATGCGTGGTACTGTCGTGGCGGCTCTCGGGCCTGGTTGGGCTGGGGGAGAGCGGCCCTTCATGTGGCCTGTCCAACATGCGTCCCCCCCAGCTGAAGGCGGGGAGAGTTACCCATCTTCTTGGGGACTCTCGTCGTCGAGGCGGAAAAACCGGGACAGGCCGTCTGCGTTGGCGTGGTCTGGTCCTGGCCGGTGTTCGACTGTGAAGTCCATACCTTGCAAGGAGATGGACCAGCGCAGCAATTTTGGGTTTTCCCCCCGCATATGCATCAGCCACTGCAGGGGTCGGTGGTCGGTCTGCACCTGGAAGTGGGTGCCAAAAAGGTAGGGCCGGAGCTTTTTGAGGGCCCATACCACTGCGAATGCTTCTCTCTCTATGGTGCTCCAGCGTTGCTCCCGGGGTAGGAGCCTCCGGCTGATGAAGGCCACGGGTTGATCAAGGCCTTCGGTGTTCACTTGGGACAGGACCGCCCCAATGCCCTGGTCGGAGGCGTCCGTCTGGACGAGGAACTCCCGGCTGTAGTCGGGGGCCTGGAGCACAGGAGCGGAACACATGGCGGCCTTCAATTGTTCGAATGCCGTTTGACACTCTGGGGTCCAGTTCACTTTCTTTGGTTGATTCTTTGACGTGAGTTCCGTGAGAGGCCCCACTATGGTTCCATAGTCTTTTACAAACCTTCGGTAATAGCCTGTGAGGCCCAGGAATGCTCGTACCTCGGTTTGGGTGATAGGGGGCTGCCAGTCCTGGATGGCAGCAATTTTTAGCTGTAGAGGGGCCACTAGGCCGCTTCCCACCTGGTGCCCGAGGTAGGTCACAGACCCTTGTCCAATTTGACATTTGCTGGCCTTGATCGTGAGGCCAGCTCGTTGAAGGGCTTGCAGCACTGCTCGGAGGTGGTGGAGGTGTTCGGTCCAGTGGTGGCTGTACACAGCGATGTCGTCTAGGTAGGCGGCGCTGAACCCTTCGAGCCCCGCCAGGACCTTATTGACGAGCCGTTGGAAAGTCGCTGGTGCATTTTTCATGCCGAAAGGCATGACCGTAAAATGATAGTGGCCATCGGGGGTGGAGAAGGCAGAACGTTCCTGTGCTCGGGGTGTGAGGCCGATCTGCCAATAACCTGCTGTCAGGTCGAAGATGCTGAGGTAGCGGGCAGCTCCCATTCGGTCGACCAGTTCATCTGCCCGGGGGATGGGATGTGCGTCCGTCCGGGTGACCTCATTCAGGCCCCGGTAGTCGACACAGAACCGGAGTTCTGGGGTGGTTCCGGGGGCGGCTGCTTTGGGGACCAGCACGACCGGGCTGGCCCATGGACTGTCTGAGGGCTCGATGACCCCGAGCGTGAGCATCTTGGCCACTTCTGCCTGGATGCAGGCCCGTACCCGATCAGGTACGCGGTAGGCCCGGTGGCGGATAGGAGGGCAATCTCCGGTGTCCACATCGTGCACACACCAGGACGTGACACCTGGGGTGAGGGAGAACAGGCTGGCGAACTGTGACAGGAGGGCTTGGCACTCTTGGCGTTGTTCTCTGGTGAGGGTCTCCGAGAGGCGGACCCCATCTACGGAGCCGTCTTGCTCCTGGGTCCGCAGGAGGTCAGGGAGAGGCTCGGAGTCGTCTTCAGCCCCGTTGTCTGTGGCCATCAGTAGGCTGAGTTCGGTTCGTGCAAAGTGAGGTTTCAGCCTGTTGGTGTGGAGGACCCGGAGTGGGTTCCGGGAGGACCCCATATCGATCAGATAGGTGGCAGGGCCCTTGCGCTCGATCACCTTGAAGGGCCCCGTCCATTTGTCTTGGAGAGCGCAAGGTTCTGTGGGGGACATTACCCATACTTTTTGCCCCGGCTCGAATTCAATGGATGAGGCGTTCTGGTCATACCATTTTTTCATATCCTCTTGACTGGCCTCTAGGTTGGCTTTTGCTAGGTCTCTGAACCGCTGGGACTGGTTGCGGAGGGTGAGGAGGTACCGGAAGACGTCTGGAGGGTTCTTGGCCGGAGGCATCTCCCAGCCTTCTTTGATCAGGCTGAGCGGCCCCCGCACTGGGTGCCCGTATAGCAGTTCAAATGGGCTGAAGCCTAGTGATTTTTGTGGGACCTCCCGGTAGGCGAAGAGGAGGCACGGCAGCAGTACATCCCACTGGCGACGGAGGGGCTCTTCCAATCCCCCGATCATCCCTTTTAGTGTGCGGTTGAACCGCTCAACCAGTCCGTTCCCTTGGGGGTGATAGGGGGTCGTGAATCGGTAGGTGACCCCACACTGTTGCCAGAGTGATTTCATGTATTTAGAAATAAAGTTCGTGCCTCTGTCGCTGACGACTTCTCGGGGGAACCCCACACGGGAGAAGATCCCCATCAGGGCCCGGCCGACCACTGGGGCTGTCACGGTCCGGAGAGGTATAGCCTCAGGGTAGCGGGTGGCGTGGTCCACCAGCACCAGAATAAAGCGATGGCCTTGTTTTGTACGCGGGTCTAGGGGTCCCACAATGTCTATTCCGACCCTCTCAAATGGGGTCGTGACTACTGGAAAGGGTTGCAAGGGGGCCTTTAGTTTGCGGCCGCTCTTCCCACTGGCTTGGCACGTGGGGCAAGATCGGCAATGCTGGTGCACATCGTTTCTCATTTTGGGCCAGAAGAAGTGGGTCACTAGGCGGCTGTAAGTTTTATCTTGTCCGAGGTGCCCTGCCAGGGGGACATCGTGGGCCAAGTTTAACAGGAAGTCTCTGAAACGGAGGGGTACCGCTAGTACTCTGTTGGCCCCCAGCTCGGCGATTCTTTGCTCGCTGTACAGTAGATCATTGTCCCAGTAGACCCAATGAGTTCCGGAAGTATCCCCTGCGCCTTGGGCGAGCGCTTGTTGGCGGAGTCCCTCTAGGGAGGGACAGGTCTTCTGCTCCCGGCGAAATTGTTCTTGCGTGGGTCCCCCCTCTTGGGCCCACTGGTCAAGGTTAGCGATGTCGGAAGGTTGAGCAGGTTCGAGGGGGGTGTCATGGTCGGTGGTCTCGGCTGGGGCGACCGGAGGCGGCGGCGCCGGCCATTCTGGTTCTTCTGGGTGAGGGTTGGCCCGGGCGGCCATGGACCGGGTGGTGACGCACGCCCAGTCCGGGACGCCTAACATCCCCAAGTGTTCTTTTCGCTCCACGGCTGCCCACGGGGAGCTCTCCAGGTCATTTCCGAGTAGGCAGTCCACGGGGGAGTCGTCTCGGACCGTCACCTTCAGCATGCCGGAGACCCCTCCCCACTCAAAGGGGACGCAGGCCATCCGACACAGACTTTCCGAGTTGTCGGCTGATCGCACAGGGCAGAGGATGTTCGGTAGATATTGTTCGGGGGTCACCAGGTGACAGCGGACGGCTGTCACACTGGCCCCGGTGTCCCGAAGGGCTTCGGCCCGTCGTCCATTGATGCTTACCCATTGGCTGTACTTCTGGGTGTTAGCGGGTAGGGGGACCCGCGGGACCATGTCTCTTCCCCCTAAGCACGCGAGAGTCATGGCGGCTGGCTCCCACTCTTGATACTCTTGCTGGTCTGTTTCTTGTTCCTCGGGGATCTGTTCTTCCCCTAGTGCCGCGGCGGCCATTTGGCGGGGTTTTGGACTCTGATACTGCGGGCAGCTTGGGTCATTTGCATAGTGGCCGACTCGCTGGCATCGGTGACATGTGACATTGGCTCTGTACCCCGGTCGCGCCGGGGTGCTGCCCCGGTTGGCCGGGGGGGGTGGTGCTGGCAGCGGGGGCGGCCGGAGTGTTGTCTCTTCCTCGTCCTTGGCCCCCTCCCCCTCCTCTCGGTCGGTGGTGTCCATTGTTGTTCCTGTTTTGCTCGTAGGACCCATTCCGGCCCACTCTGGTTATCTCCCACCGGTCAGCTTCGGCTGCGAGCTGCCGGGGATCGGTCAACTTGCTGTCGAGGAGGTGTTGGCGTAGTTCGATGAAGCAATTGTTGGACAGATGCTCCCATACCATCAGATTGAACAGCTGCTCGTATGTCGTGACGTTGTTTCCTTTGATCCAGCCTTCGAAAGCTCTGCTAAAGTACGTTACATAGTCCACCCAAGTTGTACCCGGGATGCGTGTGCAGTCTCGGAACCTCTGGCGGTACATCTCGGGCGTGAGACCATAGCGGGTGAGGAGGGCCGCTTTCATATGGTCGTAGGAGGTCATCTGGTGGTCTGGGAGCTGTAACAGGGTATCGCGGCCTTCATTGAGGAATCTGCCCCATAGGCCGGCACCCCAGTCGGTTCTATCGATCCGGTGCGCAGTCATATCGATTTCATAGGCCTTAAACCATTGTTGGATGTCGTCCTCTCGGAAATATTCTCGGACCACATCCTTGGGGATGTGTACTTTTTTCTCCGCGGTCCCCGGGGTGTGTGGTCTCTCGGGCACCCCTAACTCTTTATTCTGTTTGCGCAGGTTGATCTCGGCTATGTTCCGTTCGTGCTCGTACGCCAGTTTCTTTTCCTCGAGCTCCCTTTGTCTCTGTTTCTCTTCTCTTTCTTCTCGGAGACGTAGGTGCTCTAAGTTGATTTTTTGTTCGGCCAACTTGAGTTCTATTTCCATCTTGAGTCGGGCCATTTCTAGCTCGTGTAGTCGGATTTTTTCTCTTTCTTGGATCTCGTCTTGCGGGAGACCGGTTCTTTGCCCTTCAGGGGCTGTGGTGGTTTTTTCTGCGGTGCTTTGCTCAGGGGCTTCGGTATCCCCGGTCTCTGCCCAAGATTGTAGGGCATGTTTAAAATCGTCCTTGGTGCTTAGTCCGGTGGTAGCGATACCTAGTTCGATGCAGAACTGCTTTAGTTCACGGTGGCTGTACTCCTCTAGTTTTTCCATTTGGAACTTCTCGGTTGATCCGCTTTCTTTAGTTGTCATTATGGTTCGTTGTGGGGTGAGCTATTTTCTGTACGTTATGCGGTGATTCGAATCGCGCCGCTGGCCACCAATGTTAGACGGACCGGGAGGGTCGGCCGAGGTACGGGGAGAGGTCTCCAGGGAGAGCCGTCTCCAACGACTGTACAGATGAATAACTTCCCCCCCACAGACGGACACCACACAAGACTGAAGGTTAACGAGACTTTATATGCAATTCTTAGGTTACGATGATATGGTACAAGGAGGTCTGGACTCAGGGGTCCCCTCTAGCTTAGTCTTTGGTTGAGGAAAAGGGTAGCGGGACAGTCTTTAGTTACCGGTGAGTCCAAAAATAGCTCTCAATCCTTGAGCTCGGCGTTCTTGATGATCGGGCCGTGGAGGAGCCAAGCAGGTCCCGAGATGGTCGGATGAAAGATGACGGTCCGCGGCGGAGCCTGCAGGTCCCGATGAAGATGACGGTTACAACGGTCCGCGGCCACGCCAGCAGATCCGGACGACGATGAAGGATGAAGGTTACGACGGCTGTGGCAGCGCCAACAGGCAGGATGATGGTGCACAGGACAGAGCTACGGCAGCGCCAGTAGTCCGTTCAGGATGAGTTCCTCTTTACGTCTCTCGACTCCAAGATACAACTGCCTTCCTGCTCTGGAGCTGCCCCAGTTATAGGGCTGGCGTGCTTTGATGTCCGGACCCTCGCACTTGGAGGTCGGGGGTCCGGGATGCGGGATTCCAGACACCCAGCAGGGGGGGTGGAGCCAGCGCCCGGGGAGGCGATGGGCGAGCGGCACTTGGCGGGGGGAGCCATCGACACCTCTTTCTCCCATTGACTTGCCAAGTAGCCCGCTCACCTCCTGGGTGGATGGTGGTGCCGAGATGTCTGAGGCCGGGCCAGGCCCAGGGTCGGGGTCGATCGGGGGCCAGGCGACCTCGTGGTGAAGTGTCCAAGATGGCGGTTCAGGTTGGCCGCGTGGGCCGGCAGGGGATCGGGCCCACGAGGTTAGCTTGCCTCGCAGGCAGGGGCCCTGAGAGGGCAGCAGATGTACAATGATGATGCGTGGTACTGTCGTGGCGGCTCTCGGGCCTGGTTGGGCTGGGGGAGAGCGGCCCTTCATGTGGCCTGTCCAACATGCGTCCCCCCCAGCTGAAGGCGGGGAGAGTTACCCATCTTCTTGGGGACTCTCGTCGTCGAGGCGGAAAAACCGGGACAGGCCGTCTGCGTTGGCGTGGTCTGGTCCTGGCCGGTGTTCGACTGTGAAGTCCATACCTTGCAAGGAGATGGACCAGCGCAGCAATTTTGGGTTTTCCCCCCGCATATGCATCAGCCACTGCAGGGGTCGGTGGTCGGTCTGCACCCGGAAGTGGGTGCCAAAAAGGTAGGGCCGGAGCTTTTTGAGGGCCCATACCACTGCGAATGCTTCTCTCTCTATGGTGCTCCAGCGTTGCTCCCGGGGTAGGAGCCTCCGGCTGATGAAGGCCACGGGTTGATCAAGGCCTTCGGTGTTCACTTGGGACAGGACCGCCCCAATGCCCTGGTCGGAGGCGTCCGTCTGGACGAGGAACTCCCGGCTGTAGTCGGGGGCCTGGAGCACAGGAGCGGAACACATGGCGGCCTTCAATTGTTCGAATGCCGTTTGACACTCTGGGGTCCAGTTCACTTTCTTTGGTTGATTCTTTGACGTGAGTTCCGTGAGAGGCCCCACTATGGTTCCATAGTCTTTTACAAACCTTCGGTAATAGCCTGTGAGGCCCAGGAATGCTCGTACCTCGGTTTGGGTGATAGGGGGCTGCCAGTCCTGGATGGCAGCAATTTTTAGCTGTAGAGGGGCCACTAGGCCGCTTCCCACCTGGTGCCCGAGGTAGGTCACAGACCCTTGTCCAATTTGACATTTGCTGGCCTTGATCGTGAGGCCAGCTCGTTGAAGGGCTTGCAGCACTGCTCGGAGGTGGTGGAGGTGTTCGGTCCAGTGGTGGCTGTACACAGCGATGTCGTCTAGGTAGGCGGCGCTGAACCCTTCGAGCCCCGCCAGGACCTTATTGACGAGCCGTTGGAAAGTCGCTGGTGCATTTTTCATGCCGAAAGGCATGACCGTAAAATGATAGTGGCCATCGGGGGTGGAGAAGGCAGAACGTTCCTGTGCTCGGGGTGTGAGGCCGATCTGCCAATAACCTGCTGTCAGGTCGAAGATGCTGAGGTAGCGGGCAGCTCCCATTCGGTCGACCAGTTCATCTGCCCGGGGGATGGGATGTGCGTCCGTCCGGGTGACCTCATTCAGGCCCCGGTAGTCGACACAGAACCGGAGTTCTGGGGTGGTTCCGGGGGCGGCTGCTTTGGGGACCAGCACGACCGGGCTGGCCCATGGACTGTCTGAGGGCTCGATGACCCCGAGCGTGAGCATCTTGGCCACTTCTGCCTGGATGCAGGCCCGTACCCGATCAGGTACGCGGTAGGCCCGGTGGCGGATAGGAGGGCAATCTCCGGTGTCCACATCGTGCACACACCAGGACGTGACACCTGGGGTGAGGGAGAACAGGCTGGCGAACTGTGACAGGAGGGCTTGGCACTCTTGGCGTTGTTCTCTGGTGAGGGTCTCCGAGAGGCGGACCCCATCTACGGAGCCGTCTTGCTCCTGGGTCCGCAGGAGGTCAGGGAGAGGCTCGGAGTCGTCTTCAGCCCCGTTGTCTGTGGCCATCAGTAGGCTGAGTTCGGTTCGTGCAAAGTGAGGTTTCAGCCTGTTGGTGTGGAGGACCCGGAGTGGGTTCCGGGAGGACCCCATATCGATCAGATAGGTGGCAGGGCCCTTGCGCTCGATCACCTTGAAGGGCCCCGTCCATTTGTCTTGGAGAGCGCAAGGTTCTGTGGGGGACATTACCCATACTTTTTGCCCCGGCTCGAATTCAATGGATGAGGCGTTCTGGTCATACCATTTTTTCATATCCTCTTGACTGGCCTCTAGGTTGGCTTTTGCTAGGTCTCTGAACCGCTGGGACTGGTTGCGGAGGGTGAGGAGGTACCGGAAGACGTCTGGAGGGTTCTTGGCCGGAGGCATCTCCCAGCCTTCTTTGATCAGGCTGAGCGGCCCCCGCACTGGGTGCCCGTATAGCAGTTCAAATGGGCTGAAGCCTAGTGATTTTTGTGGGACCTCCCGGTAGGCGAAGAGGAGGCACGGCAGCAGTACATCCCACTGGCGACGGAGGGGCTCTTCCAATCCCCCGATCATCCCTTTTAGTGTGCGGTTGAACCGCTCAACCAGTCCGTTCCCTTGGGGGTGATAGGGGGTCGTGAATCGGTAGGTGACCCCACACTGTTGCCAGAGTGATTTCATGTATTTAGAAATAAAGTTCGTGCCTCTGTCGCTGACGACTTCTCGGGGGAACCCCACACGGGAGAAGATCCCCATCAGGGCCCGGCCGACCACTGGGGCTGTCACGGTCCGGAGAGGTATAGCCTCAGGGTAGCGGGTGGCGTGGTCCACCAGCACCAGAATAAAGCGATGGCCTTGTTTTGTACGCGGGTCTAGGGGTCCCACAATGTCTATTCCGACCCTCTCAAATGGGGTCGTGACTACTGGAAAGGGTTGCAAGGGGGCCTTTAGTTTGCGGCCGCTCTTCCCACTGGCTTGGCACGTGGGGCAAGATCGGCAATGCTGGTGCACATCGTTTCTCATTTTGGGCCAGAAGAAGTGGGTCACTAGGCGGCTGTAAGTTTTATCTTGTCCGAGGTGCCCTGCCAGGGGGACATCGTGGGCCAAGTTTAACAGGAAGTCTCTGAAACGGAGGGGTACCGCTAGTACTCTGTTGGCCCCCAGCTCGGCGATTCTTTGCTCGCTGTACAGTAGATCATTGTCCCAGTAGACCCAATGAGTTCCGGAAGTATCCCCTGCGCCTTGGGCGAGCGCTTGTTGGCGGAGTCCCTCTAGGGAGGGACAGGTCTTCTGCTCCCGGCGAAATTGTTCTTGCGTGGGTCCCCCCTCTTGGGCCCACTGGTCAAGGTTAGCGATGTCGGAAGGTTGAGCAGGTTCGAGGGGGGTGTCATGGTCGGTGGTCTCGGCTGGGGCGACCGGAGGCGGCGGCGCCGGCCATTCTGGTTCTTCTGGGTGAGGGTTGGCCCGGGCGGCCATGGACCGGGTGGTGACGCACGCCCAGTCCGGGACGCCTAACATCCCCAAGTGTTCTTTTCGCTCCACGGCTGCCCACGGGGAGCTCTCCAGGTCATTTCCGAGTAGGCAGTCCACGGGGGAGTCGTCTCGGACCGTCACCTTCAGCATGCCGGAGACCCCTCCCCACTCAAAGGGGACGCAGGCCATCCGACACAGACTTTCCGAGTTGTCGGCTGATCGCACAGGGCAGAGGATGTTCGGTAGATATTGTTCGGGGGTCACCAGGTGACAGCGGACGGCTGTCACACTGGCCCCGGTGTCCCGAAGGGCTTCGGCCCGTCGTCCATTGATGCTTACCCATTGGCTGTACTTCTGGGTGTTAGCGGGTAGGGGGACCCGCGGGACCATGTCTCTTCCCCCTAAGCACGCGAGAGTCATGGCGGCTGGCTCCCACTCTTGATACTCTTGCTGGTCTGTTTCTTGTTCCTCGGGGATCTGTTCTTCCCCTAGTGCCGCGGCGGCCATTTGGCGGGGTTTTGGACTCTGATACTGCGGGCAGCTTGGGTCATTTGCATAGTGGCCGACTCGCTGGCATCGGTGACATGTGACATTGGCTCTGTACCCCGGTCGCGCCGGGGTGCTGCCCCGGTTGGCCGGGGGGGGTGGTGCTGGCAGCGGGGGCGGCCGGAGTGTTGTCTCTTCCTCGTCCTTGGCCCCCTCCCCCTCCTCTCGGTCGGTGGTGTCCATTGTTGTTCCTGTTTTGCTCGTAGGACCCATTCCGGCCCACTCTGGTTATCTCCCACCGGTCAGCTTCGGCTGCGAGCTGCCGGGGATCGGTCAACTTGCTGTCGAGGAGGTGTTGGCGTAGTTCGATGAAGCAATTGTTGGACAGATGCTCCCATACCATCAGATTGAACAGCTGCTCGTATGTCATGACGTTGTTTCCTTTGATCCAGCCTTCGAAAGCTCTGCTAAAGTACGTTACATAGTCCACCCAAGTTGTACCCGGGATGCGTGTGCAGTCTCGGAACCTCTGGCGGTACATCTCGGGCGTGAGACCATAGCGGGTGAGGAGGGCCGCTTTCATATGGTCGTAGGAGGTCATCTGGTGGTCTGGGAGCTGTAACAGGGTATCGCGGCCTTCATTGAGGAATCTGCCCCATAGGCCGGCACCCCAGTCGGTTCTATCGATCCGGTGCGCAGTCATATCGATTTCATAGGCCTTAAACCATTGTTGGATGTCGTCCTCTCGGAAATATTCTCGGACCACATCCTTGGGGATGTGTACTTTTTTCTCCGCGGTCCCCGGGGTGTGTGGTCTCTCGGGCACCCCTAACTCTTTATTCTGTTTGCGCAGGTTGATCTCGGCTATGTTCCGTTCGTGCTCGTACGCCAGTTTCTTTTCCTCGAGCTCCCTTTGTCTCTGTTTCTCTTCTCTTTCTTCTCGGAGACGTAGGTGCTCTAAGTTGATTTTTTGTTCGGCCAACTTGAGTTCTATTTCCATCTTGAGTCGGGCCATTTCTAGCTCGTGTAGTCGGATTTTTTCTCTTTCTTGGATCTCGTCTTGCGGGAGACCGGTTCTTTGCCCTTCAGGGGCTGTGGTGGTTTTTTCTGCGGTGCTTTGCTCAGGGGCTTCGGTATCCCCGGTCTCTGCCCAAGATTGTAGGGCATGTTTAAAATCGTCCTTGGTGCTTAGTCCGGTGGTAGCGATACCTAGTTCGATGCAGAACTGCTTTAGTTCACGGTGGCTGTACTCCTCTAGTTTTTCCATTTGGAACTTCTCGGTTGATCCGCTTTCTTTAGTTGTCATTATGGTTCGTTGTGGGGTGAGCTATTTTCTGTACGTTATGCGGTGATTCGAATCGCGCCGCTGGCCACCAATGTTAGACGGACCGGGAGGGTCGGCCGAGGTACGGGGAGAGGTCTCCAGGGAGAGCCGTCTCCAACGACTGTACAGATGAATAACTTCCCCCCCACAGACGGACACCACACAAGACTGAAGGTTAACGAGACTTTATATGCAATTCTTAGGTTACGATGATATGGTACAAGGAGGTCTGGACTCAGGGGTCCCCTCTAGCTTAGTCTTTGGTTGAGGAAAAGGGTAGCGGGACAGTCTTTAGTTACCGGTGAGTCCAAAAATAGCTCTCAATCCTTGAGCTCGGCGTTCTTGATGATCGGGCCGTGGAGGAGCCAAGCAGGTCCCGAGATGGTCGGATGAAAGATGACGGTCCGCGGCGGAGCCTGCAGGTCCCGATGAAGATGACGGTTACAACGGTCCGCGGCCACGCCAGCAGATCCGGACGACGATGAAGGATGAAGGTTACGACGGCTGTGGCAGCGCCAACAGGCAGGATGATGGTGCACAGGACAGAGCTACGGCAGCGCCAGTAGTCCGTTCAGGATGAGTTCCTCTTTACGTCTCTCGACTCCAAGATACAACTGCCTTCCTGCTCTGGAGCTGCCCCAGTTATAGGGCTGGCGTGCTTTGATGTCCGGACCCTCGCACTTGGAGGTCGGGGGTCCGGGATGCGGGATTCCAGACACCCAGCAGGGGGGGTGGAGCCAGCGCCCGGGGAGGCGATGGGCGAGCGGCACTTGGCGGGGGGAGCCATCGACACCTCTTTCTCCCATTGACTTGCCAAGTAGCCCGCTCACCTCCTGGGTGGATGGTGGTGCCGAGATGTCTGAGGCCGGGCCAGGCCCAGGGTCGGGGTCGATCGGGGGCCAGGCGACCTCGTGGTGAAGTGTCCAAGATGGCGGTTCAGGTTGGCCGCGTGGGCCGGCAGGGGATCGGGCCCACGAGGTTAGCTTGCCTCGCAGGCAGGGGCCCTGAGAGGGCAGCAGATGTACAATGATGATGCGTGGTACTGTCGTGGCGGCTCTCGGGCCTGGTTGGGCTGGGGGAGAGCGGCCCTTCATGTGGCCTGTCCAACAACTCTGCACTCACCACTCTGCACTCTGCACTCTGCACTCACCACTCTGCACTCAACACTCTGCACTCACCACTCTGCACTCACCACTCTGCACTCACCACTCTGCACTCACCACTCTGCGCTCTGCACTCACCACTCTGCGCTCTGCACTCACCACTCTGCGCTCACCACTCTGCACTCACCACTCTGCACTCACCACTCTGCACTCTGCACTCTGCACTCACCACTCTGCACTCTGCACTCTGCACTCTGCACTCTGCACTCTGCACTCTGCACTCTGCACTCTGCACTCTGCACTCTGCACTCTGCACTCTGCACTCACCACTCTGCACTCTGCACTCTGCACTCTGCACTCACCACTCTGCACTCTGCACTCTGCACTCTGCACTCTGCACTCTGCACTCTGCACTCTGCACTCACCACTCTGCACTCACCACTCTGCACTCACCACTCTGCACTCACCACTCTGCACTCACCACTCTGCACTCTGCACTCTGCACTCTGCACTCACCACTCACCACTCTGCACTCACCACTCACCACTCACCACTCACCACTCACCACTCACCACTCACCACTCACCACTCTGCCCTCACCACTCACCACTCTGCCCTCACCACTCACCACTCTGCCCTCACCACTCACCACTCTGCACTCACCACTCTGCACTCACCACTCTGCACTCACCACTCTGCACTCACCACTCTGCACTCACCACTCTGCACTCACCACTCTGCACTCACCACTCACCACTCACCACTCACCACTCACCACTCTGCACTCACCACTCTTCCCTCACCACTCTTCCCTCACCACTCTGCACTCACCACTCTGCACTCACCACTCTGCACTCACCACTCTGCACTCACCACTCTGCGCTCTGCACTCACCACTCTGCGCTCTGCACTCACCACTCTGCGCTCACCACTCTGCACTCACCACTCTGCGCTCTGCACTCACCACTCTGCACTCACCACTCACCACTCTGCACTCACCACTCTGCCCTCACCACTCACCACTCTGCACTCACCACTCTGCACTCACCACTCTGCACTCACCACTCTGCACTCACCACTCTGCACTCACCACTCTGCACTCACCACTCTGCACTCACCACTCTGCACTCACCACTCTGCACTCACCACTCTGCACTCACCACTCTGCGCTCTGCACTCACCACTCTGCGCTCTGCACTCACCACTCTGCACTCACCACTCTGCACTCACCACTCTGCGCTCTGCACTCACCACTCTGCACTCACCACTCACCACTCTGCACTCACCACTCTGCCCTCACCACTCTGCCCTCACCACTCACCACTCTGCACTCACCACTCTGCACTCACCACTCTGCACTCACCACTCTGCACTCACCACTCTGCACTCACCACTCTGCGCTCTGCACTCACCACTCTGCGCTCTGCACTCACCACTCTGCACTCACCACTCTGCACTCACCACTCTGCGCTCTGCACTCACCACTCTGCACTCACCACTCACCACTCTGCACTCACCACTCTGCCCTCACCACTCTGCCCTCACCACTCACCACTCTGCACTCACCACTCTGCACTCACCACTCTGCACTCACCACTCTGCACTCACCACTCACCACTCTGCACTCACCACTCTGCACTCACCACTCTGCACTCACCACTCTGCACTCACCACTCTGCACTCACCACTCTGCACTCTCCACTCTGCACTCTGCACTCTGCACTCTGCACTCTGCACTCACCACTCTGCACTCTGCACTCTGCACTCTGCACTCTGCACTCTGCACTCTGCACTCTGCACTCACCACTCTGCACTCTGCACTCTGCACTCTGCACTCTGCACTCTGCACTCTGCACTCTGCACTCTGCACTCACCACTCTGCACTCACCACTCTGCACTCACCACTCTGCACTCACCACTCTGCACTCACCACTCTGCACTCACCACTCTGCACTCACCACTCTGCACTCTGCACTCTGCACTCACCACTCTGCACTCACCACTCTGCACTCACCACTCTGCACTCTGCACTCTGCACTCACCACTCTGCACTCTGCACTCTGCACTCTGCACTCTGCACTCTGCACTCTGCACTCACCACTCTGCACTCACCACTCTGCACTCACCACTCTGCACTCACCACTCTGCACTCACCACTCTGCACTCACCACTCTGCACTCACCACTCTGCACTCTGCACTCTGCACTCTGCACTCACCACTCTGCACTCTGCACTCTGCACTCACCACTCTGCACTCACCACTCTGCACTCACCACTCTGCACTCACCACTCTGCACTCACCACTCTGCACTCACCACTCTGCACTCACCACTCTGCACTCTGCACTCTGCACTCTGCACTCACCACTCTGCACTCTGCACTCTGCACTCTGCACTCACCACTCTGCACTCACCACTCTGCACTCACCACTCTGCACTCACCACTCTGCACTCTGCACTCTGCACTCTGCACTCTGCACTCTGCACTCTGCACTCTGCACTCTGCACTCTGCACTCACCACTCTGCACTCACCACTCTGCTGTGGGACCAGGGGACTGGATCAGCGATGAGCTGCAGAGCAACATAGGCGGTTCACGTTGGGGGCGCAATGCTCCGGGCAGCAACAGTTTATTGGCCGAGATTGTGCGAGCCTAGAATCCTGCTGTCTTCATACGGTCCGGCCGGGGGTATCAGAGTTGGACCAACGCCGAATGCTGCAGTCCCGCGTGCTCGGCCCTGGAATGGTGAGTGTACTAAATGCTCTTAGAAGCATTATGGAGCCACTAATACATTGTTCGGCGGCGCGTGCAGATTACTCTGTGTAGGGGGGCTTAGTGCACTACTGCCATCCGCTGTGGGGGACTGTGTATGAACTCATACTATCTGAGTTGCAATGCTTTAGGATAAGCTACAGTGAATAGTTACATTCTGCAGGCGGTAATATCCCCTTGGTCTTAGCGTGGCAATACGGAGGTGAGTTTATATAAGTAACAAATACGGTGAAACCCGAGTAGCTGTTGTGGCCGCCGCTGATGCCAGGCCAGACTTTATGGTAGTTACCGGGTATAGTCGTTGATATTCATTCCATCGTGTTGTGTTGTTTTCTAATGCGGTGTACATTTTCCTTTCATTGCTACTCTGAAAATGTGACTGGTCTGGCCTGGTATGACCTACCTTAAACTCCTCATCCCTGTCCACATGGAAATACGCATCAAAAGTAGAACCTCTAAGTGGGAAATATGCAGTCCCTTAGTATCGCGGCCGCCCCGGAAGTCAGGCACGGTCGCCTGTGACGGGGGCGGGGCCACGTTCAGACCGGAAGAGGAGGCAGGCGGAGTCGTTGCGTCTCGCGGCCCGGGGCTCCTGTGAGCGGTGTAGAGCCCCCGGGCCGCGCCAGCAGGAGGTTGGGCGCCGCGTGCTGAGGTAAGGTAAGTTCCAAAAGGCTGGGGCGGGATTGGTGCACGTGTGTGTGTGTATGCTCGTGTGTGTGTGTGTGTGTGTGTATGTATGTGTGCGACGGTGACGGCGGGGGAGGGGGGCCTCGGTGCACTTGTGTGTGTGCGCGCGCGTGTGTGTATGTGTCAGGGGGGGTGTCTCTGTATGTATGTATGTGCGTGCGTGCATGGGTGCTTGTGTGTGTGTATGCGCATGCGTGTGTGGTGTTGCTGCTTCCCAGGAGACAGCAGCTGAGCGCGTTCGCGAACGCGTGGCCAGCGGAAATCACCTCCTTGAAGAGGGAATGCGCGTGGCCGAGGCTGTCTCCTGGGAAGCACAGTCCCTGACAACAGATCTCGGCGGAGACGCGCTTCCGCGCGTCTTTAGCCGAGACCTAAAAACGTGGA